>NW_019385302.1:155823-212249 GCF_000671375.1 Centruroides sculpturatus | reverse complement strand
GTACCATCGCCAACAAATAATGGAGTTTGTAGAAACTTTCCTTCTTAAACGTTAAATTATACACTCCAGTTATTAAATCCACAGAAACGTTAAACATTTTAGTAGAAAATAAATTATTTATCTTTCGAAAATGTTTTTTTGAAAAAAGTTTTCAATTTTAGAAAAATTATTTTTATGCACACATTTTACGAGGTAACGTCTTTTAAAAACAGAAATTAAAGCCTCTCCCTGAAGAAGAAGAGGGAGGAAAAAAAAAAAGAAAAAAGGAGGAAGAAGAAGAAAAGAAGGTAGAAGAAGAGGAGGAGGATGAGGAGAAAGAGAAGGTGGGATAAGAAGAGGAAGATGAAGAGGAAGAGGAAGAGGAGGATGAGGAGGAAAAAGAAGAGAAGGAAGAGGAGGAGGAGGAGAGGTAGAAAAATCTCTCTCTCTCTCTCTCAGAATGATGATTAAGGAGGAAAATCTCTCTATCTCAAAGATTAAAAAAATCTATTTAAAAATTTCTTTAAAAAATCTCTTGAAAAAAATATTTCAACTAACTAAAGATGATACACAAAGAAAATGTAAAAAAAAAAGAAATAATAAGTATAGTGGAAAATCGAAAAATATTTCGTCTATAATGGAACTTATAACGATGCAAATGTCAATAGTATATTTATAAATCAAAAAGTTGCCATCGATTCCAATAAAACAATACTTTCTTTTATAATGTTTTCTATTAAAAATGATATTTTACGTGTGATCTAAACAGCGTGATGTATGCGATAAGAAAATAGTTTTTCCGAATTTTCAATTCACTTCCTTTATGATGACTGATGATGCCTATACATTCTCATATATAAGTTTATATATAGAATCTACTACCTTGCATCTGTAATATCTTTACTCTCCTCTCTCTCTCTATCTCTATGGATCCTATGGATCTAGGTAATTTGTAATAGATATCTTTCGCATCATCAGATAATTGCTTAAAATTCTCTATAAATCATGTATATGCTAGTATATGTATATAATAAAAAAAAATGTTTTACTGGTGAATTTATTTTCTCATATCTATGTCCTAAAGTAAAATATGCATAGAAGAAAAAGCAATGAAAATATAAAAGGAATTTATATTTAAAGCAAGAGAATTTAATATGATAGAATATAAAACATGTCATAAAATATATGCTATACATTACCGGTTTTATCATTGGATATATTTTAAAATTATTTTGAAAGCTAACCAGCCAGAATCCAGGCTTTTGTGCTATAGTTAGCACAGAGAAGTGTCTTTTTTTTTTTTTAAATTACAGCATGTATAGACATAAAATACCATGGAAATATTAGTTATATCGACTGGTGCTTTTAGGGACCTGGAGCAGACACAATTCTTGTGCCTGTGGAGTCCCTAAAAGCATAAAGCCGGATACTCAGTATTAGAATTCAAGTTCTTGTATAGTATCTGGTATTGTTTACTATACGTTTACATTGTGGGGCTTTGCTTACCTCCAGACTCGCACAATCTAAAACCCTTATTGAAAACAGAAAAATATTTCACAATAAATCTTTGTAAATGTTAGTCAAATATACGACTCAAATTTAAATATGGCATCATAAAATTGTTCTTTGTTATAAACATAATAATTTAAAACAGAAAATAAAAGTGAACTGTTAAATAACTACAGTAAAAAATGTCGTAATATATGTAAGAAAATATATACACTAAAAAAATTGAAAAAGTAATTTTAGACTTTCATTACATGTACAGTACTTATACTGAAGAGGATGCAATAAGTACAGGTTTCTTGATGATAAAGACAGATTTCATCTTTTTGTAGACAGGAAAATTATTTACAAGAAAATAATTCTCTCATAAAATTTGAAATTAAGTTTTTAAAATTCTTAATTTTTCTACATTATTTTTGATATCACGAATAAAAAAAATATAAAGTTTGATCTCATATCTTTAATGCTCAATTAACAAAAGACTGCATGTGGTGAAGTATAAGCCAAATGATCCTCTTGTACCATTAAAACTCAATTAATCAATACAACAGTTGCATATTGATTAATTTTAAAGAAATTTTTGTGAGAGAAACCAGAAGATAATTTTTCTAGTGACTCTTGATCTATTTTGTGGTTCATCAATGATTTTGTATACAGTTCTTCTAATTAAAGAATTCAATTTATATCTGAGTATTATTTATCTACCAACAAACAATACATTTTATTACATTAAAATTTATTAAGAAAATAGCACAAGTTGTTTGACATCAAAAATTCATCAATTAAGATTTTCTATTGAAAGCAGAAGACAATTTGCAATTCTATAATTCTAAATAGAACAGACAACTTGACATACTTGAGTGTTATGCACTATATGTAGAATGATAAATTTTAGGAAGAGCCGAATGTTATATAAAATTGCATTATAAAACAGAATAATAACTATTTTCTAACCTGCTCAAGAATTTTTCTTATACAATTATAGTTTTCTAATTTTATTTTTCTGGCTAATTATATATAACAGAGGGAAAGTATGGCAATAGGTCAAAAAATGATTCACCCAGATTTTTACATTTTTGGACTTACGACACCTTGAAATGTCAAGAAATGCAAATAAATTCAGGAGGGTAATTTCTGTATGTATGGATGTTTGTGTGGGGAGCACAATTTTGTTTACTCTCTCTGAAGGTTAATAATTCCTGAGCTTTTTGTTGAAAATTTCTGAAATTTTGCAGGAAAGTTTATTAGGAGATTGATGCTATTAAATTTTGGTGATTAAAAGTCAAGGGGGGTGAGCAGATAAAGGGCATTGTGGATATCTCCATTAGGGTCAGACCTAATAACGATTTTACTCATTCTTAGCATTTAAAATTTTTTATAAAACTAATCCATACCCTCAAAATTATGCTTTTTACCATTTTACAATAGTTAAAAATATAAAAAGCTTTTAATAATAAAATATCATAATAGGTGTCACCATTAAATGTTGTCAGAAAAGGTAAGCAACTTGTTGCTGGAATTTTAAAAATAGAATTGTGTAAACCAAAATTATATCTTTGGCTTTTACATAAGTTCGATTATTAAGAATTGAGCTAAGATTTATGTTTATATCTATGTAAACAAAACAGGAATGCAGAATTTGTTAAGTATTGTACCAAAGACATAAACAGGATTCAAGAAATTGTAGTAAACAAAATATTAATGGAAAGAACATTTAAAAAAATCCTTATATTAATACAAATACAGAGATTGCAATAAATAAGTTTTGAAGAGAAAGAGCACACAGTAAAAAATATTAGAAAATAAGTTGGCATACTAATAAAATAAATAAAAACAACACATTACAATGCATTTATTCAATTTTGATAGCTTCCTTTTAACTTCATCTATTGTATAAGGAAATTATTAAAATGAACAATTAAATTAAGATCTATCTTATATGTTATTTAACATTTATATGGTTTAATTCATCATGAATCCAGATTAACAGCCATTATACAGTGTGTCCCATATGTCTGGAACCATAGGAGTTATGTTGATTTTGCTTATTCTTTTACGAGCAGAACATGTTGTCGAGTCAGGAGAAACAAATTCAAGTTATTACGATGGTAGGGACCAGCAGTTGGCAAGAAATTGCCTATATGTTTAACAGGGTGCTTCCAATTGCTATAACTGATTGATGGGAACTCTGAATGCAGTCTATTAAACCTTTTGGTGGCTTCTTCCCACCATCAAAATAACTTAAATTCATTTCTCCTTAATCAGCATCATGCTCCTTTACTTGTAAAAGAACAAAGATCAACATAATTCCTATAGTTCCAGACTTATGGGACATCCTGTATATTTCTTTTCATTTCCATAAAACAACTATACTCAAAATTATGACGTTGAATGAATGATAAGATCAACATTACAACATTGTAAAATATATAATGCCAGTATAACTTACTGAAATTTTGAATTAGAAAATTAACCAAAATTTATATCCATTATGCTAAAAGATATTCTATATTTTAAAAACTGTATTTAACTTTATTGTAAAATTGCAGTGTAATCATGAATCTAATCCACAAAAAATGACTTAGACAATTTGGTCATGTCTTCATTGTATAAGTTGCTATGGTTAATTAATCAAGAATGTTGTTTCATCACTAGAATCTATATGGAGTCAATCATCAGATTTTCTTGACAAGGAGTAAGCAGAGTGAACAACTCAATTTGATCATAATGCAGCTACTCTAAATATCATATGCAATCTGACTATGATACTGACAACCCTGACTACCAAATGATTTCATAGCAGAAAAAGAATAAATCAGATTGAATCAATTACAAACACTATCAAAATCTCATCATTTGATGCTACAGACATGATTAAAAAGAAAAGTCATCTTGGGATTCAGTTCTGTAATGGAAGAGGAGAAAGAAAAGACAAATTAATAATGAAGCTAAATTATTGCCTATTTATTTCTATTTGTATAGAATCTATGCAAGATTTATTAAAATTATTTGATAAAATATATTCTAAGCATTTATACTTTTAATTTGTCAACACCACAGAATATATAATGCAGTTAGTGCTTTCATCATTACTGTTTATATACTGTATTTTAAAATCTAAAATGTAACACCATTATTTAAATTCTATATTATTAAATTTTGCAAAATTCAAACACAACATAAATTGCATTATAAATAAAAATACAAAGGAAGAACATCTAATTAAAGAAATCTATGCTAGAAATTTTAGTGAAAAATTTCAATTTTTAATATTCATTTTGGTACCAACGTAAATGGAACCTCTGAGTTGCATTATATTATTATTATTTAATACCAATTTACAAATAAAACAAATTAAAATATATTTTTAAAAATTTTAATCATGAACAAATATGTTTAATTAAATATTTGAATACTTGTTGTAATAAATACTGTTTAATTATTCTAATATTTAAAGAGATGTTTCAATAAATGAAATAATAGAGATTTATTCAAACTGGATTCCACACACTTCTGGAGTTTGTATATGTTCAGGATGTCTAATAATAGGTATTTATATTCCTTAATATGTTCATAGAATCAGAATGAGTTTCCTTACAGAAACTATTCTCATAGTTTCTGGATACAAATTCACTGAGTTCAGCGTTAATAAAGTTCCTTTAGTATTAACACAAGCACTTTCGGCAAGTGTATAACCGTCATCTTCAGGTGAAAAGAACAAATTTTAACGAAACAAATGTGCAGGATGTTCCAAAGGAACAGAATATTTAAATTCTAACCAGGTGTCTGGAAATTCCGTTAAGAATGTCTTCGGTACTACCTGTTTTTTCCTGCACAGGTAGTACCAAAGAAAATATTTTTGGTAGTTTATCATGCTTGAATGAGGTGATAATTAAATATACTTTTTTCAAGCTAAATTTTTATGATTTCTTTTATAAGTGTGACTACCACTTACAAAGTTAAGCAAAGTGCCATTTACAAAGTATTGTAATAAAATTTCTAAGTACAAGGCATACACTCTAGTTTCTAATAGGTAAAAAATATTTTGATTTCCTTGTTCTAGACTAGAATTAGAATTAAAATTCCTGTATCATTTTTCAACAATACATTACTATATTCATGAGAATAAAGCAATAAATGATACCATAAGAAACAAGTAATTTATTTTTTAAACTTTTATTATATGTCTTCATTAATAATTCCTAAACAATAGTGAAAAACATTTTTGTTTAAATTTTAGAACCATATTTAGCTCTTTTTCTGAAAATTAATTATATTATTCTAATAATCCTTTTCACATAGATGAAAATATCTGCTTTGCAAATTTCCTAGTGGTTGATCTTCCCACTTAGAAAAAAAACAGCAAGCTTCTAAATACTTCAAAACATCAAATACCTGTAATATATAGAGATTTACTGTATTTATTAAACTCTTATAAATAGATTTAAGTTAATTACTACAATATTATACAGTACTAAATAATACTTTGTTATAACTCATACTACATGTACTTCATTTATAAAATTATAACAACAGAAATTAATTTATTTTAATTATTTAATAAAACAAAAGTCATTATTTAAAACATTTTTTTTATGATGAAATATTTTCATTCTTTATTCATTATGATTTTAAATATTTTATAAACCAAATGTATCAATTCCCTCAATTTTCTCCATTTAGTAATGCAATATCTCTCCTTTATATATATATATATATATATATTTTTTTTCTCCTTAATTTTCAATAATCGGTGGAATTCTTTACATCTAGAAAAAAAGTTAAGAATATAATGTAAGTGCCACATAATCATCATATAAAACTCTTAGTAAAAAATCAAATTATGAATATTACGTCCATATATACTTACTTACTGGATAAAGTATTTCGTACAAGTCACAAAAGCAATTCCATGATCTTCCTCCATTTTGAATTTACATCGTTTTTACTCATGCAATATAGAAATAATCAAAATGTATCCTGTCACATGTGTCAAGTCTTCGATTTAAGACATTAAGAATTAGGCTGACCCGTTAAGTGAGCACATGCACATCCTTCTCAAGGTAACACAAACAGGTGTTAACGAATTGGCTTGAAGTATTGGGATGTTCTTTGGAGAACATCTCAATACTTGTGAAGATCTTAAATACGAGAATTGCTTCACAATTACTGGGGAAAAAAAATAGAAATTTTGATTTAAAAAATACTGCAAGCACGTAGGTACATTATATTTCATCCCTCTCTCTGCAACTAGATACCGACCAGAGGATGCAACTTACATTGCTGAACACCATGTCATTTCAGTTTATATACATTTAATGAATTATTCATAACAGCCTGCATGTATCTACGAAAATATCTTCTTGTTTAATATCAGGTATTACTGGACTTCGAACAATTAAACTGTTGATATATTTTGGATAAATCCTAGAAAACACCATGCCGACTCCAAATATATTGATGTATCCTTCAACACTGGAAATGGTGACAGTACAGTAAAAATATCTGGCAAGTAGTGTTAAAATAATAATCTGCGGTTTGTCTTTACCATACCATAGACGTCATAGAGTAAAAAAACCAGTCAGTTGGCCTTAATCCATGATCTGAAGCCTGTCAAGAAGAGACTATCCAAGAACGAAATGAATATTTTAAGGTAATATGTTGCTTTTTTTATTTTTATATGAAACGTTAATTTTAAGCTTGATACTTTCTACAGATTTTATAAAGTAATGACTTTTATTAATGATCCAAATTCCTTTTGTGCCGTAAAAGTAAGTCATACCTCAAGCAGGCTCACGGTGCTTGAAGAGAAAAGCCAGAAAAAGTAATAGTAGTGACTTTTCTGACAAAAGAAATGCCAAAATAGACGCACTTGTATTTGTTATTACAGTAGAATCTGCGTAAACCGGAATCGAACGAGACCGAATATTTTTTCCGGTTTGGCAGGTTTCCGTTTTGAACAGGTTTTACTGTATTCACCAGCTGTGATCGCTAAGATGAATATTTCTTTCCTTATGGCGAGTAAAACAAAAAGTTAATCATTTTAATAAATAATTATCCATGTTAAGAAACTATATTATTGAAACCACATACTTTGTTTTTTTTAACAAACTGTTGTGTCAGAAAGTTTATATTTGATAAGTTAAAGATGATGAGTTACAATTTTGCACTGGTTCTCTGAACAATGACGAACTGAAATTTGAAGTTCTTTTGTTGTTTTTCTTTTTTTTTTTTATTTCTTGCTGTATCAGCTGTTTCATCATAACACAGAGAAAAGTGTACATACATAATCCATTTCCTTCACCTGTTGCTACTTGAAGAATGGAACCCCTGCATCATGTATAACATATCTTGCTTTTGTCTGATTTAGTGAAAAAATCCACAGGCACAGCACAGGAAACAGGATACCAAAAAAATCTGCAATACCATCACATGCAACAGGATAGCTACTGCACACACATTTCAATAACCATAGTACTGTAGTTCTATAGCTGTACTCTGTAAACTCTCGCAAAGTTATTTATAAATATCGTAATACATTTTAACCCTTAAAAAATTTATTTGTAAACTTTTTTCAATAAAAAGCATTTCGTTTAAGATTCTTATTCTATTTGAAATAATTTGTTATAAATTATTTAAGTTGTACAACAATATTTACTAATAATTCCTTTTAAAAATATTTCATTTAACGATAAACTAACAATTTCAAATTAGCCGCTTCATCTTTCCATTGGGATCGAAGATAATCATCACCCAAATTTGATCCCCACTTCCCAGAGCAATAGGTGGTGCTTTAACCGCATCGGCCATTTTGTTCTCTTATCATCATCAAAATCATGGAAAGGAAAGAATATTTCCAAACTTGTTTGTAGATTTTCTTTTGCTCATCACTTTTTTAATTCACTGTGTTCAGAATTTGTTACTCTGAAAGTTGGCAACTTATCGACATCAACTTTGCCAGTAGCCAGACAACAGTGTGTTGCTCTTCTACAACTGCCCAGGATTTTCTGAAAATTATAATAAATGTATTTTTTTAAATAGTGCAGTATTTCTGAATCAAAGTGAAAGAAATATGGCTGAGCAGGGTTTTGCCGCATCAATTCTTAAAGGGTCCCGACTGTCGTTTTAAGGACGACCAGTATAACTTATATTTTCAAACTTTACTTAAGTAATGTAGTACATATATGTGTCTTACATGCTTAAGACCCAAATATTTAAAAATATAGATAAATCACCGAATTTCTGGCACCTTTGGTTCCAAAGCCTTTCCGGATTAATCATTTTGCCAGACCAACCGGGATTATATATAATAATAATTCATCAAAACCAACCCACTGATTACAGTCGACCCCCCTATAACACGGTAGATACGTTCCTGTTTTTATGAATCCAGCTTCTAGGAGTCCAGCCAATCACAGCCCGGCACATATACAGTTTACTGACTACGGCTGTTTGAAAGGTTTCTTCCATAAAATTAATCGATTCTAGACTAATTCGACTCAACATTTCCAAAATACGTATAATTTTTTGGGAATAATCCATACAAACTATGCTATAAACAAAAAATTGTAGGATTACTTACCGAGTGTGCACCATTCGACTACGCCGTTGCTTTAAGCTTGTTTTCGTCGTGCAGATTGTCATCGAATGGCGCTCGCGTGCTTCCTGATAAATTATTTTTTTTGCGAAAAATTCGCTGAACTTTAGAGACATCATTAATATAAATATAATTTTTATACACGTTAAATAATAAATGGTTTTTGGTAGGTCCGCTGCT
Organism: Centruroides sculpturatus; assembly: GCF_000671375.1. Lineage (NCBI taxonomy): Eukaryota > Metazoa > Arthropoda > Arachnida > Scorpiones > Buthidae > Centruroides > Centruroides sculpturatus. The sequence continues at coordinate 202,987 of NW_019385302.1, read as the reverse complement.
CGTTTAAACTCAACGGTTTGTGCAATCCTGTCGCGACACGAGTCGGCGATGACGTTTTACCGAATTATAGGAGATTTTTTAAGCATGTTTGTACGAATACTGTCGCAATTTTTTCGCCGTGATATAGGAATCCGAACTATAGAAACCCGTGTTATAGGGGGGTCGACTGTATATCTCCCATGTGTCTAAAGTTTACTATGAATAGCTAGAAACTTAAATGTAAATTACGTTTGATACCACTACCGACACACTCATCTCTCTTAGAAACCATAGCTATTGTTAGGTTTAAACAAAATAAACTAAGAATATCACAAAACTGCGGTACCATCGCCAACAAATGCAGGTGTAAATAATGCAAATAGGCGCGCCTTAAACACGTCATCTGTGTCCGCACAATAAACTATATAACCATTATTTATTTAGCAGATTTTAATTATTTACTTATATTAATAAAGATATTTCTGAGCGTACAGACTCACTATAACCAGTTTGAATCAAGTTTCACATATTGGTTTCTGTACCGACCTAATATAGAATTATCGAGTCCTGTTTTTATATACCACATTCTGTATGGAAACAATGACTCGAATCTTAAACATTGACACACTTAAAATACATAAGTTACATCTATATTTAATCTCTATCAATTACTCTTTCAACCTTTAATTCATAAAGATAATTAAGCATAGTTAAACTTTTGCCATTATTTTCTAAATTGCCTCGTTTCGCTATGAGATTCCGCATCGGTTGACAATTGAATTTTAATTATCGTTCTCGTTACTATTATATAATTATAATTAAATTTTAATGTAACCATCAATTACTATGATTCATGCCCTTTTAAGCAACCTTCTTCTTTATCTAAATCTCCTAGTTTTATCGCAAGTCGTGGCATTTAGTGAGAGATACGACATTATATTTATGTCATAACTGTTATCGTAACATAAATTTTTCTGTTCTATAGTCGTTAGGTAAAAGAATGTTTACCGTTCTTCTAAATTCCCCAATAAAAATACCCTTCAAAAATTATAAACACAGTCAAAATTGTCTTAGATGGTACGCTTAAATATGGATGAAGTTATCTTACAGTTATTATAAAGATTTTCGAAACATTCCGTTAAAATGAAAATCTGGAATTATTAATAAATCCTCACTTTGACATTTAATTTTCTGGCAATCAATTTCGGGGTGAATTTATTAACAAACTAAGTCCAACATACCGATGAAGTTGCAATTTGTATTTAAAAAAAGGAGGGAAAAAACTGAAATAAATTGATTTTTTTTCTTTTTTTTTAAGAGGCAAAATTCTTTCTTTCATACCTGAAAATACCTTTCAGTCCATTTTCAGTAATAAATTATATTAACTCACTAGTGAATCATGTCGGGTCTTCCAAAATTCAGTTAACCATGTTTACTCGTCTATATGAATCATAATCGTCACAGAAAAGTGATAAAAAGTACCATTATTATTTAAATATATATATATATATATGATTAAGTACTGTATTAAAATATTTGAATAGGATAGCAGCATTAACCGACTTTTGGGCATTTTGCATATTTACGTCGTGAGAGTAAAGGATGGCCCAAAAATCAGTTTACTGTTCTCTTGTTTTCGGGTACACTTATGAATATGAACTGTAAACTGAATTCAGAACAATGTGAAAACATGACCCAAAAAAAGTTCTGATTATGTATTTAAGTATTTGAATGAGACGACAGTTTAATCTTTATAATGGTTAACTGACTTCTGAGCCATCCTGTATTTTTCATCTCCAATAGATAAAGTATATCTAGCATGGCTTTATATGCAATAAAAAGTCATTTCAAAGATTATTACATTTATCAATTTAGAGTAATGATAATTAAGAGAATAAGATAAGAAATTATTTTTCTAAAAATTTCCATTATGTAAGTTGCTTATAAAATCTAAATAATTATTTCATCTCTAAAATTTAATCTCAGAAATCTTTAAAACTTTATTTCTTAATAATTAAAGTCTTATTTCTAAAGATTATTTTTGAAAAATTTTTTTTGTTTTATAATTTATTAAATACTGTAATTCAAAGCTCGGCATGTAAATTCTATATAAATAAATACCCATTAAAATCATTTTCATTTTAATGATTAAGCAACATCCATTCTATTTGCTATTTTCAAGCATATTAATTAGAAATTAATATTCTGAAAATAGCAATTGTTCACATATTAAAATGTCATAAGTATCAGAATTTAGTATAATAATTTTTGGAATTAACAGATCTTAAATAGAGATTTTTCCAAAGTCCTTGTGAAAGGACCTTAAACGAATGTATTGACCACGCAAGTTAAAAGAATTAAAACCAACAAAGTGAAATAAAAATTGTTTTATCACTGCTTTCATCATTAAAAATTTAGCAGATATATATATGCCTTGCACAAGGTCTTTATACAATAAAATTTCTTGAATAAGGTCCTGTATATTCCTATTAAATTTGTAACAACTAAACAAAATGACAAAACAAATAATTAACAAACTCACTCAGAAAATAATTAATAGACCACCACCCAACTACACCTTAAGTTGCTGAGATTATTTATTTAAACGTAACTAACGTTTTCGGCCTATTCGATAGACCATACTCAGGTTAAATGAGAAAATAACGGTGTTCTAAAATAGAATATATAAATTCAAATAAAAAACAAATGTAATTACAATTTATTAACCATTTCTTGTCAAAAGGATTTGTTTTATTTATTTCTGGAAAATCTTCCTGAAATGCATTAGTTGCAACTTTGTTATCCAGAAATGAAGTAAATGAGTGATCAATATGCTGACGATCACGCCAAAATACTATATTGTAAAAAGAGAAGACACTGAGGTCAGCATTACGTGTGCGTTTTAAGTACTAGCGATTAAAAAAACGCACACGTAACGCCGACCTCAGTGTCTTCTCTTTTTACAATGAAGTAAATGAGTCTTTTTGACAAGAAACAGCTTAAGGAAACGTATACATGCATTCAAATCTGTCTCTCAAAGGTTAGGTGAAAATCTGTACCTAATAGTGTGCAAGACAACACAAAACCTCAAACGTCCTCTCAGTCAGTTATCCTGTTTTGTGTTGTATAATGAATTTTCTACTATATGATAAGAAACAAGTTTATACAAATTGATTTATACTGCATAATAAAAGTCTACTGTACAAGTCAGAGAAAGGTAAATTGTCAAAGCAAAATTGCATTTATTCTCTCACTTGCTTCAGTTCTTGGAAATTATTCTTTGATAATTAATTTTAAGAAAAAATTTCTGTTTCATTTGCAAACACAATTTTTTTTGTTAATTTAAAGACTTGGCACACTGCTCTCATTCCATCTGTATAATTTTAAAATTCAAATTCTAGTCATAAATACGTATCTTTATGCAATATAATAATTGAAATTTCAAAAGATAATAAGTTTAAAAAAGATAAATAAATAAATAAAAAAGGTGAAGAAATTAAATTTAAAGTCCAGATTAGATAAAGTTTCATGAAAGATTTTTCAACACAGAATGAAGTTTCAATGTGCGATAAATAATAATAATGAAACTGGTAAATGCAATAAAAAAATTATTGAAATCCATTGGAGAGACTGGATTTGTAAATGAGAAGAAATTATAAGTTAGAAGAAGACAATCTATTGAATAAGATTAGAAGAACTAATTTAGAAGAGATAATGTTAACTCTGACAATGGTTAGTTACAAGAGCAGAAAATCTATAAATTATAAAGAAAAGTAGGGAAAATTAATTGGATTAGTCATGCAAAACCATGTACTGTATAAACTCATTAACCAGGTTTGAATAACTGGGATCTTGGTTATAAAAAAAAAATCTGTAAAAATTACATACAAATTAATCTTAAACATTTTAGCAACACAGGATAATATAGTCATTAGAGTTAGTTTTAAAGAAGGAGAATATATGCTTTAGCCCATTTAATAGAGTTTTTGCTGTAAATTCTTTCACCAATTTTGTCCAATACCAATAGAACAAACTTATAATGGGATAGACAGAACAGGTATGATGAATAAGGAGCAAAGCCATAACCAGATCCATGATAAATCAAGAGTCCAAACTAAATATGAACTGAGATATCTTCCAGTAGTAAAAGTTATTTATCAATGGTGCCTTGAGTGCCCTCATAGGGACTGAGATGTCTTATTTTTAGGCATTAAACATGATAGAAAATTGCACAGAATACTGCTTTATAGAAACAGGAAATCAGAATTATTATTACTACTTACATGCTAAGATCTATATGAGATATATACAACTTAAGCTAACTAAACACTACATGCTAAAAAGTAAGATTACAAAGTTGATAAATAACTTTATTAAATTATTTATATGTGATTAAATACATCTTGAACAATTTAATAATAATCTTTTTGTATCCAGAGAACTGATATTTAATATAACTCCACACATAAATTTTATANTTGCAGGCCGGCATTGTGACGATGTCAGAATAAATAATTGCTCATTTTTCATTAAATTACTATTTATTTACAATTAAAAATTTAACGTTGAGAAACTGAATTTTATTGTAAGTCTTACTTATCAATTTTGAAATCTGTATACAGATAAAAAGTAATTTATTTACAATTAAAAATATATTTTTGAGTCAAAGAAACTATAAAGAAATAATTCACAGAACAGGAAGAATATCACTGGTATTCCATTGCATCTAAATAACCTTGACAATTATAGAAAATTTTTATTCTCACTATATTAGTTTTAAAATGAAATTTTCTTAAAAATGCATTAAAATTGTAGAAAAATTTAAATGTAATTCTTATAAAAGTACATCAAACTTTTTAAGTTTAATTTTATAAACACAAGGGGTAAAGTATATGTAATTATTATCATAAAACTAAGAATGATGTTCAATATAATCTAGCTTCAAAATCTGTCATTATTCTATAGAATTCAAAATAATCCTTAGTTTCAAAATGCATAAAATTACAAAAAATTACTTCCATGTCATAGCCCATATTTCTGAATTAAGCAACCTGAAATAATTGCCTCTCCCTAAATAACCAGATGTGGAAAAAATTATATTCACAAGGTTAAGGAAGATAAAAAGTTCAATTGTTGGTAATTTCTGATGTATGAAAGGTTATTTACATCCAAATGCAAATTATTATAATGACATAAGAAAATGAACTCACCTCAGGAGTCCGATTCTTTGCAGATTTCTTCAAACAATCTATGAATTCTTGTTCTCCATATCGGGCCATTGTTTGGACCCGGAAAACAGTTTAAAAGTTCACAAACAATGTGCCAAGCAGCACAAATCACTTATGTCCAGTTTAAGGCACAAACAACACAGTATTTTCAACAATTAAGGAATTTAACAAAGGAAATATAAGCTTTGATATTATAAATATTCCTAGACATTAACCTGGAGGAGTGGTTAGGTCCATTATCCACTCACAGAAAAAATGAGGCACAATGATAATGAAACAATAATTGGCAGTAAACATAACTGTGGATTAAAACTTCAAGTAGTATAATCCCAAATATTCCACATCTTTCTGTAATAAATAAAGAAGAAAAATTTTATTTAATTATATAAACAAGAAAATAATATTAACTGTCATTTAAGTAAACAAATGTCTTGGATAAAATCAATTTTTAAATGTAAGTACTACTTACCCCCTATGTAACATCAACATTTGGATTCACTCAACACTTTTGTTAACATGCATAACTGCTGGATACAGCTGTTACTTCTGTGGAAACAGAAAAGAAAACAAATTCAATACTGGACCTTAATGTGAATAAATCTTAAATTACTTAATGTTAAAATTATCATTTAAAATTATAAAATAATCAATACATTAGACACTTCACACTTAAAATTTTTAAATACAAGTTTTCATATTTTTTAAAAATAAAAATAAAATTTAAAAATCGTTTTACATAAAGTAGAATCATCACATAAGACCAGCAGGGGTTATTTATGTACAATTAACCCATAAAGTTTTTTCATCAATTTTGAGGAAATATTTTTGAAAAATTGATTTTTTAAAAGTAATATTTTTTTTTTAATTTATAAAGTTTAATGTACAGTACTAAAAATTAATACAGTATTTATAAGATATTTTTTAAAATTTGTCATTTACAGAAATATTTTGCATTTAAATCATTTGTATTGTTAATTAATCATAATTTACTCCTATTTAATTTTTAACCTTACTTATTGACACCTTTGTTATCTAATTTAAGATTATTCTATTATATTCAAAACATGATAATCTTTTAGATAAACTGATTAATAATATAGTTGACGATATTTTTATTTTCTGTTTTCTTTCTAGTTTAATGGTTGTCAAGAAAATAACAAATAATACTACTTTCGAGTTCCACCGGACTGACCCAAAAAGAAATGTAAAAACAAGGCTGTGTCATAAAGTTTTCGAAGAACACAAATGACATCATGACTAAATTTTTATATACTGTATTTTACATTAAATGAATTTTTAACATTTTATTATTTAAAAAAACTTTTCATTAAAATCCAAAAAAACTTGGTTAATAATTTTTTGACTGAAAATCTAATAATAAACAAATGTATTATTATTTAATTATAACATATATATGGCAATGCGCTTTTGGGGGGGATTTTGCATTGCTTTACAATTGATATTTTTTAAACATATACAAATAGATTATTATTTTCATTCTATTTTAAGATTTCTGACTAAATTAGAATCAGCACAAGTTACTTTGTAATAAATTATTGCAAAACTTTGCAATTTTCTAAATTTAAACACATTTTATAGTTTTAAGTTTAAGATAATCATTCTTATGACATATTTAATGAGTTCAATCAATGATATGTATTCAAGCTGGGAGAAGGAAATAAGCTGTATAAACATTAAAAAAGTTAATATTTGTGTTAATGAGATCACAAAGAAAAATCAGAGATTCTTCTCGTGAAAAAGAAATAATTTTAAAATATCGTTTATCATTAAAATATCAAATTCCTATTATTTATTATATAAAATGATATTCTCTAATTCAAAAACTATTAATAATTCATTTTTATTAAAATTTCTTTTATTAATAGAAAAATGCCATGTAATTAGGAAGTAATCATGAGTTAACCTGATTTTAAATATATAACATAGCTTAATAAGTAATGTAAGGCATGCTTTGATTATTTACTGATATTTAATGTAATGATTAATAAAATATGTGACATCAATACGTGTGTTTGACATATATAGTGCACACATTAATGCACAGTGTTATTTGGATTAGCGGAATTATATATAAAGAAGTAAAAAAAGAAAAAAATCCACAAATAAATATATATTTAAATTTTTTAAAATATATTTTTAAATTAACATTGATAAATTAAAGGACTATAATCTTTCGAGAATTTAAAGCTAGTAGAATACTTCACAATAAACTGCAAATTTCATTATTAAAACCTATTATCATATTGTAATTTTCATATCTAAATCTGTAAAATGATGAAACTCTTGTCAAAAAATTCTATTTCTGAATTAAAGAGAAATGTATATTGATTTTTAATTTTCTCTTCAAAATAACTGTACCTCTTTCATTTTTTGAAAATGGACATCTTAGCACTTACTATAATATATTTAGTTTTATGATATGTGTGGAAAGATAAAAACATTTTTCAATAGAATTTACAAAAATTTAATTTTCCAAAATAAGGAGATGACAACTCTGCATTCTCTCCATTACTCCTGATTACCAGTAGGAATAGAAACTTTCTAAAACATTTTTCTAATATCAGTAAGATTATGCAGAATTCAGACTGAGAAGAAAGAGCATAACAAAATCACTAAAAGCTTCTTCCTATTACCAAGCTACTAGAAATTAAAGACGACAACATGGGTTGAAAGCTCTGGTTAGCTATAATAATGAACCATCGTTTCAATAACACAACCAAGAACAACAACAATACAGCTAACAATAACAAGTTTTAATTATATTATATGTTTATTAAGAATCTAGGAAACATTTCCAAAGTGTAGTGAAACTACATAAACATGTAACTAATTGGAATTTTTTTATTGATCGGCCTCATTATCTGCACTAATGCAACAAGAAAAAATGAATACAATGACTAATGATCTGAATGTTTCTTATTACATTCTCCAACACTAACAAATATCAGTGTTTTTAATAAAAACAAGAAAATATAACATCAGTATTGAAAACTAAATTAGCACAAACAGGATATTATTTTCAGTTCTTACATTTATTCTATGATGTTTTGTATAATTAATTTTCAATGTGATATCTAAATGTAATATTTTATATTTTAACTTGATATAGCCTTACCCAATATAACTTTATAAAATGTAATTGTCAATGATTTAAGGAATTACAATTCAAAATAAGCTTGATAAATATATAAAAACACCATTTACTAGAATTATAAGTTGTATGATTGTGCCAAAATATTGACTGATTTAGAAGATAAAAACAAATTTAAATTATATCAGAAATATTTCCACACTTCTTGAGGTATTTATAGCAAATGTGAGTGCAAATAAACTTTAGAATCAGAGTTATAATTCTCTGGTTATAAATGAAATTTGATATTAGAACAATACTTGCATACCATTACCTAACAATCTGTCAGTTTTTCATTTTATATTCTGCACAACATCTGACAACAAAACTAAATTTATAATTTCTGCATGAGTCCAGAACTTTTATAACTTTTGTTCCAAGAAATTTTTCAGATATAAAAGGTCAACAATATGAATATGAAAACTAGTATTTTATAAAAATTAAAATTTGACTTTTATTATTATGTTCTTGGGCATTATCACGTCACATTTCCTGTACACAATCATTCTGATTTAAAAATATACAGGTTATACTTTCTTCAAATGAAATAAATATATTTGAATAATTTAATACTACGGTCAAAATTCTGGAAACTGTAATTTTTATCAATTTTTATGAAATAAAATATTTACAAAAAATTCTTTAATGCAGTGAAACAAGTAAGAAAATATACAATATCAGTAAGTGCTTTAGAATTAGTGCTTATCCTCAGAATGAACAATATGAGCATTAAGTTCAAAGCACTTACCAACACCATATACTTCTTTGATTGTTTTAAAGCATTTCCTGTGTATATTTTAGTTTAAATTGAGTAATGAGTTTTATAGTTCTTAGAATTTTTACAAAGTCTAAAGATTTTAAATATTTNATCCCTCCTAGTGCTCTCTATTTCCTTTCCATCCCTCCTAGTGCTCTCTATTTCCTTTCCATGCCTCCTAGTGCTCTCCATTTTCCTTTCCATCCCTTCTAGTGCTCTCCATTTTCCTTTCCATCCCGCAGTGCTCTCTATTCCTTTCCATCCCTCCTAGTGCTCTCTAGTTTTCTTTCCATCCCTCCTAGTGCTCTCCATTTTCCTTTCCATTCCTTCTAGTGCGCTCCATTTTCTTTTCCATCCCTTTTAATGCTCTATGTTTTCTTTTTCATCTCTCTTAATATTTTCCATCCCCCAAAGATGTATGTTCCCCTTTCCTCTCTGTCACAATGCTGTTCTAGTGGAAAAATATTTAAAAGTATGAATTCAGGTATGAAATCACTACGTAAAGAAACTTTTTCTCGGTTTTAAGTTTCCGTACTTGAGAAAAATTAGAAAAAATATCGAGTAAAGAGAATTTAGAGAATAATGTAATAAAGAAAAAAAAAAGTAATATATGAGTATGTAGCGAGTTATTATCATCCTAAAATGCTGCAGGCGGACAACAATAAAAATTCGAAATTATAATAATACATTTTAAAGTTTTAAATTAATTAATTTCGCGTGTTTCTAGCAAAGATTTGCGTGCATTCTTTCGTCTAATTTATCAAATCGATGCAAAGGTTACCTTTCATTGGTGATAAATTAAAAATATACGACTCTCTCTCCTCTATTTATATCGCAACTACACATTACGCCCACTTAAAATTATTCAAACTGATTAATAAAATAATTAAAAATTAATCTTTTAATATATTCCTGGCTTAAGATGTTAGAAATTTCAACAATGAAAGGAATTCTCTGTCAGATTTATTCATTGGAGCAGAAATACTCTTAATGTATAAATAATTACGCACTGAATATGAATATAATTATCTTATTAATAAATTACCATAGATTTTTATCTTTCGAAACTGACAGAAACATATTAATAACATTAATTAATTAGTTAAAAAGTTATAAATTAGTAAAGAATTCTTTCCATTAAAAAAAAGTATATGGTGGCTCAAAAGTTAGTTAACAATATTTCGTGTGTTCCAAGTACACTTGTAATGCACTAAACATTTAATTTAAAAAAAAATGTAACTAGTTAAGACAGAAAATTTAATCGTTGCAACGGTTAACCGACTTTTGGACCGCTCTACTTTATTAATTTATATTTATTAAGTGCATAAAAACTCAAACTTTTTATTAAAGAAAATAGTTAAAACGCTATACTTGAAGAGCATTTATTGTTCCAGCCAGGTAATTCTGCGGATAGAAGGCCCTTACCAAGAATCTATCACAGAGATTTGTCATTTTATAACACAAGGACTGTATCAATCAATGTGTCTACCGTTTGTCGCTTCGAAGAATTTCAATTATTTAAAACATGGTTATTACGTAACTAATTACAAATTAATTTTCGACAAATAACAACATATAAACCATTTATAAACATTGTAGTCGACGTCTCTGTAATTAATTCATACGTGACTTATTAGTTTAATGGCAAAATCTCTGTCATTAATCAAAATAAAATTACAAAATGAAGAATTCGTTTATCATTAATATGAAAATTATTACGGTTATATTNTAGAAACTTTGTTATAAATAAACGACACAAACCAGTCGTTCATTGAAAACGTGATACGTCACAAAATTAAGGGTCATGTACACCTTTAACAATACACATAGAGTTATATGACATATCCATAGATAAAACAATTTTCGTTTCGAGTCGAACAGAACCTTGACACTTTTTATTACTTTTTCCCACGTAAAACTCGTTATATTTTAAATCAATGCCAGTAAATACCTTCGAATTTTAGTATAAAAGGAGTTGTGCAGATCCCGATTAGTCAGAATCACACCAACACAACACAGCAACCATCAACATGAAGTCTATGGTGAGTACAGTCTTATTGTATACATAACACAATGTATACATCGCTGTATACTTTATTATAGAGGTCTAACGTGGAATTTTTTATTACAGATCGCAGCTATCCTGTTTGCCCTTGTGGCCACCTCCCTTGCCGGTTATCTGGGTTACGCCGGTTACGGTTACGGAGCACCCTACGGATACGGTGGTTACGGCGGTTACGGCTACGGATACCCAGTAGGACGTGCTGTAGCCTACAGCTCATCTATCCGTCACCCTGGTTACGGATACGGTCTGGGATACGGTGGTTACGGATATGGACTTGGTCTGGGTTACGGTGGATACGGACTCGGCCTGAGATATGGTGGATACGGACTCGGGCTGGGATATGGACTCGGACATGGAAAAGTTTGGTAGAGCCGAAGATAGATGAAAATTACCTTGTAAATTAATATTTGTTAAATTAAAATTGTTTTTCTCGCTTCATTAACTTGTTTTTGCCTTTCTTCTATTGTTTTTGTGTTATATTTCAGAAAATGTAGGTTTAATTTAAATCCAACCAGTAAGAACTACAGTTATATACAACATAACGAAATAGATTTTTTTATAATTAAAAATTATAGACTGAGTTAAATGAAAAATTGAAGAAAGTTTCTTTTACTGGAGTGTGTGCTAGTTGTTTCATAGAAGACCATTACAGTAGAACTCCGATTATCAAAGCGACGATTCACCCAATACAAAATTATCCGTACTACCACTTGCCTTCTTTTCTGTTTCTCACTGACATCACACTACAATTTTCCTATGTAATTCGATTATATTTTCTGTGATAGATCCAAGTGATCAGTAAAGTGTTACTCCCACATTGATGAATAAATACAGTACGTGTGCAATACTATGCAATTACCTTGTAAATTTATTTTTTACTCTTTAACATGCTAACTGCTCTATCAAACACTATAAAAATTGTAGAGACGAAGAACTAAGTGGGAGGAATGATACTATTAACAGAGTTGCCGTTTTGGACCTTTTTACTTCCAAATTTACAGGCTTTTTACCTTCTCTTGAAGTAAATATGGAGGTGATTTAGAGGTTTAGAGGTAATTTGGGAAATTTAGATATTAGATAGGGAAGTAAAGAATTTATTTTGAAAGTTAAGTATGTACTGAAGTTACGAAAACATTTTAAACTTTTGTTCCTTCAAAGAAAATGATTAAATTGGCTCAACAAAAGGCAGCGGGACCACTGACTGACCACTCTGATATGAAAATGTTAATAAATACCACTGAGATACTCCATTTTTCCTCTGAGCCCATTGTTTAGTATTTAGAAATACAGTATTTTTTAGCTTGACAATCAAATTGCTTATACGATACATCAAAAAAAATAAACAATTTATCTATTTTTATGATAAATATAGCTTATGCACTGTACATCCTGCATAAGTTAATTTCTAATATGTTAAGAACCAGATGTTTATTTTAATAATTCATCTTATAATTTAGGAAATTGATAATTAAAAATAAAGTATCTTTACTATTTAATTTATCTCCTTTTTCAGACAATTGTTAAATACAATATTCCAGAAGCTGGAATATTGTATTTAACAATTGTATTCTTGAAAATCCAGAAGCTGGATTTTCAAGAATACTAAATTATTAATTTATTAAAAAATTGAGAAATTTTTAATAATATTTACATTGAGTTTTCTTTTATAGTTTTTAAAAAATAAGTTGAAACGTTACATTATTTTAATATCTAATAAAATATAACAAAATTTTAAAAAGAAAAATAATGAATAAAAAAATTATACAAAATATTCCTTAAAAAATATTTCATTTCACAAGGTGCATATGGAAAGTAACAGAGCATACATACAATAAAAACTCCAAATTAACAGGTGTTTATAGAAATTTCATAAAAATTTTTAATTTTTTAAGTATCAGTTTTTTTAAGCGCAAATTAAAAAAGATTACAGATCTTAACGAAATGTTTACGCAAGCTTACAATAAAAATAAAGAAATTTCATAATCCTTTCCTCCTTGAAAGTATTCTTATCAAATTTATTAAATATTACATAAACCTGGTCAGAGGTTTTACAATTCAAAAGAAAATGTTTTGTATTTTTACTTTATACATTTTCTCTTATATTTTATATCCAAAGAGCATTTTTGATAAATACTAGTATTAGTCTGTCATGTTTATCTTGAAAAATTTCTCATAATAATTATTAATAAACTCAGAATACAGTATTTGAAAGCTTTATATAACAAGATTATTGTATAAAATAAATGTAATTAAGCAACACAACATTTTCTGTTTATAAAGCTTAAATAAGTCTTAAAATAGCACTTTATCTTCTTAGTTTCACAAGTTTCCCCATTCTGCACAGCTACAACAGTTTATAATATCTGACTACATACTACAAGAAAAATTATCATGTTATAATATAATTTTCAGAAGACTTCTTCATAGTTTGTTTGTATTACAATCACAACAATGAACTTCATAACATAAACCCGAATATCACCAAACGACTTAATATAATTTGTCAGATTTATCCGGTTGTTTTTTTAACACATTACATCCTTTATTGTAACTCAGCATCCTGTACTTTCAGAGTTACAAAGAAGGATGTAATCTGTTTATGTAAAAGAGGAAAACTACCAAGTTACAACACAATAAATGGTTTAACTGAATGTTGTAAAATTCATCATAGTAATACAAATAAACTATAAGGATGATGATGATAACAAACTTCTCAACATCATACTGTAGTTGCTATACAACTCAACACATTATAACTTGGAAGATTTATTCTATTTCAAATAAACAGTTCTTAACTACATCACTCCTTTACTGTATAGACTATTGAAAATCATTGGATAAACCAAACAAGTGCATTTTTCACAAACTTTTATGGAGCTTCCCATATTCCCACAAGAGCTATGGCTTCTTAATCAGGGGGATAAAAAAACAAGTTGAATATATGTGATTATAATACCATCTAATTTATTTTAAAATCCATATTCAAACAAAATAGGTCAACCATTCGCTTATTTGAAAAGAAGTTTTATTCCTAACGATAAATAGAAAATCACGTATCCATGACAAATTATAGATTCTGTTTTTTCTATGTTATATTTAAAGTTAACCTATGTTTTGTATCCTTGTTATTCCAAGAGACGATCCTCATTATAAACTTTGAAAGCGACCATGTGGAAATCACGTGATGTTTTGTATACTTTTGAAATTTTTAAAAGCCAGCCGTTATATTAAATCATTTTTAATATTAATAACGCCAAGGCGGACATTAATATCACATATAATTAATAAAATAAAGTGTTGTTGTGATTTAAGCTTCTATCGATCGACAGTCGTCTACCTGTTTAACGAGTCGCGCATCCGTTTAGGGTTATTTTTTTATTTTAAATGAATTTGAGCGCTAATTAAAGTATTATAAACAGTAAACGGAATTCTTTCGAGCACATAAAATACACAAAATATAAATATTAAAAGAATTTAATAAAATAAATCTTGAAGGTCCTATGTTAAAGGCAGTTTTCTCACGACATTTTTAACTATTACGCATCCCTCTAATTTATTACATTTTAAACAAACTTATGTGCCGATTATTGTGATTAAAAGGATTTATATTGTTGTTTCGAGCACATAAAAATGCGCAAAATGTAACATAGAAACAAATTTAAAAAATTAAATGCAGAGAACGACTTAACGCCCCTTAACGTATATTTTCACTTTTAATAAAAATTACGCATCAATCCCAATTAATAATATTTAAATATAGTTTTGCGCAAACTAATGTGCCGACAATATCAAACAATCTTAATTCACGCACGTAAAGCACGCAAAATTTAATTCATAAACGAAATGAGAAAATAGATGCGCCTGGCAACAAACTGCATTATTTCGTAGACACGATATTTATTCACTGTTAAGCGCACGTACGCATCCGCCTAACTTTTTATCAACTGAAAATAATCGTGCGCGAATTAATGTGACGACGATAACGAAATATATTCATTCGAGCACACAAAACACGCAAAATTTAATTTATAAAAAAAATAAAAAGATTAAATGCGCTTTACACAAAACGTCATATCTGCATATATATATATATATATCTTTTTTCCACTTTTAAACGAACTTACGCATTCGTGTAAGTTTTTATCTGCTTAACATAACTATGCGCGAATTAATGTGACGAGAATATTAAACAACATTCATTCGTGCACATAAAACACGCAAAATTCAATTGGCAAAATAAGTATTGTAGTAGATGCGCTAAATAATACCTGCCGCATCATTTAAATCTGCACGCGATATATCACTCATAACGAGATTTATGCTTTTCTTGGGATAAAAACGCCGAAAAATCCCCACACCGAGAATTAAGTTAACAGATTATTAACGTACAGAGAGTAAATGTGTCGGGAAACCCACCTGGAGCGTATGGAGAGACGGCGTGAAGGAGGGCAACGTCCTTGAGTAGTTGGAAAAATGCGTAATGGCAGCAAAACACTCTTGGTTCTGTCGCGTGCGTTTAACGAGAAGCCAAAAATCCCGGGAGGTCGAGTCGTAAGAGGCCCACCACTGCCAATATGGCTTCTCTATATACACTCCAGTCATTTGTACGTTGTCTAGCCTCAGGTAGAGTTGTGCAAGAAGGTGCAAATGCGTGTGACTGGGTCAGATTTTCTCACAATCATTTCTCTATCCTTCCTCGTAACTTGAGAAGCGGAGGTCAGCCGAGATATTAAATGAACTGTTTCCTGTATATCTTCGTTAATGAACCCACCTTTTTTTATGTCTATCTAAATTATAAGAGGTTAATGATTGGCATGGAATTGGGACGCGATATCTGCATCTTGTGATTTACTAATGATGGCCTTAACTTGTATGCTTTCTTCTATCCCCAATATTAATCTCTTCTTCCTACTTTAAAACTTTTTCATATCTTTAAACTGTGTTGATTCTTTATCCTTTCTTCCTTGTAGTCATAGCATAATCTTCCATATATCCTTAAACTGTTGTAATTTAATGATTACAGCTTAATGATCTTCTCTCCTACAATACAACTTTATCCTCAAAGGATCCTTCTAACTCAATGTGATCTTTCAGGATCTAATATTGATTACAAGTTCAATTTCAATCATTTCTTCTGTAATTTAACAGCATTTTAACAGTAATTTAACAATGCTTACAGTTTAACTTTTTATTTTTCTCTTACAGCATAACATTTTCATCCTTAGTGTAACTTATCTCAGTATGTATCCTTAAAGGTTAGGAGTTGTAAATTAATAATCATAAGTGAATTTCTACATAATAACCATCCTTTCTATCCTTAAAAACACTATTTTATCAGCAACATAACTTTATCCTTAAATCTTCAAATGGAAAGATGCAGTGTTAAATCCCCATTCATATAGGCAATAATGCAATGGAATTTGCTCCTATCAATTCTTTTATTGAATAAAAAGATGAATAATAAATAAATAAATATATTTATTTATTATTCATCTATATATTAATGTTATTATTATTATTATTTGTTTTTAGCCACATTATCTTTATTATAACAGCAAAAACAAGGCTGAAAATATACTATTTTAATTAATTAGGACTTCATTTTTTATCATAATACAAAATACGATAGCTTACAAAGTATAAAGTATAGCTTCTTTAAAGTTTAAAGAAAAAAATAGCCTCTTTTATCAGAAAAATAGGCATTTGTTATATCATTCTCTACATCTTTGTAGAGCATTCAAGTTCAACTTTTTTCTAGTCTGAACAACTAAATGCAGTTATTTCTACAGCTTTGAAAAAAAATAAAAACCTTTTCTCAATCTTCGGACCAGGAAAAAAATGGCTCTTTGTATTTTTTTAATAGAAAATTCAATATATTTTTGTTTAAAAAAAGTATACTTTAGAAGCAACTACACTAAAAAAATGAAGCAATTTTTTACTTTATAATACAAAACTTCATTTTTTTTCTATAGTTTATATAGAAAATACAGCTTTATTTTTTGAAAAACTAACCATTTTTTTAATATTTTATCTCATAAAAAATAGCATTTTTTTAAAAATTTAATCTGTTTTTTCAATAAGTTACATTGATACAGTCTATTAATGAGTCATGATATCTTTAATAGTAGAAAAACTATGACTAATTATTAAACTGTATCATTATAAAGAACACTTTAAAACAAAAATATAGCTTACTTTATGTCTACATACTAAAATACCACAATTCTTTATATATCTTTCTAATAAAGAAATAATGATTTTTCTAAAAAGTACAGCTTTATGACAGGAGAAAAATGCATCTTGCTTTAAAATAACTATTTTTTTTTTTTTTAACATATNAAACGAATTAAATATTTCCTCTGTTAAAACAAGGGTCCATTATGGTTCATAAAATGTAAGAATTGTTTAATCACATATTAATCCAAATGTGTTTGACTGTATAAGTGTCTCACGTTTTTTATTGGTGCGGTGTGTCTTATGTGAAATGATAGTAGCATAACTTTTGTTAATTATATTATTAAAAATGATGATATCAAAATTATATTTTACATACCACAATAGGGAGCAACAGAAGTTTTCTTTTATTATGAGCCTAAATTTTTGGATATTTTTAAACAATGCTGTGTTTACGAGCATTATAATATATATATATATATATATATATATAAAAAATAATAACTAAAGTAAAAAAATTCAGCATCCTTGAACTACATCAAACTGGTCTGTGTTAGAAGTAAAAGGATACATTGTAACTAAATTTTGCTTTCTTTGAAGACTGTTTACGCCTGTTTAATGCATCTTAACGTTAACAAAATCACTAGTGAAAGGTGAGGTGATTAATTATCTGAGACGACAGCTCTAGTTCTGGTTCCACAAATAAAAAAAAAAATAAAAAAAAACAGTCATGAAAAAAAACAACACGTAAGAATAGGCGTTTCGCCGATACGTAAGTAGTGAAAACTAGAAGATGCTGATGATTCAGGAATGCGGCACGACCAGTTATCAGGAGTCTTGCAGTCGGCTACTATACGAAGATACTTAGAAAATACATGTAAAAAAAACACACCAGGTTATAAAAATACGACACGTACAGTACAATGTCAAGACTTATCGAGTGGGAGGTTGAAGATAACTTTCTGTGATGCTCTCGTACAAAGTCTGAATGGTCTGGATTCATATTTAATATCTATGTTTGCCTACGAGTGTTATTACTGATACCACTGATCGAAGGTGAATAACAAGTTTAGTAAACTAAATATACGTGAATTATACTGATTCTGATAGAATGAAAAGTATTTTTATTTGTATATCGCGTTTTTACGTGTATTTTTTTAATCGTTGAATATAGTATAAACGATTTGTTGAGCTCGTATGCAAGCAGTTTTTTTTTTTGTTCTGTTGAACATTTCAATTCTCTTCAAGTTTATAGGAAACATAAAATGTTCAACAAATGTTAACTATGCACTATTTAAATCCATACGACGAAAGATAATTAAGAAACAAACGTAATTATCAATTCAATTGACGCGACAAGTTCCACGTGAATATTTTTAACGCATTATTTGTTCATGAACACGTGAAAGAACTAATTACCTTTCTATACACGAAAGGATATTATTCGAAAAACGTCACAGAAGAAGGACGATGCGGTTACATCATAAATATTTGTCATAAACATCGAGTTTTCGTTTCATAAATCAAAATTACGAGAGAGTATCGTTTCCGATCATCAATGGAAACAAAATAAAAAAGAGAGAAAAAAATGGAACAAATGTTGAAACCAAACGGTGGTTTATAATGTCGAAAGGTAAGCAGATCCGTTTCTGTTTAATAAGAATTGCAAATCCGACATTTTTCTACACAAACAGTTCTGTTTACTCGTTTCGGTCTGTCAACAGTTCTGCATGTAGATAACAAGTAGAATTTTTAAATATAGATTGTAAACGTAACCATAATTTAAAACACACAATATTAAATGGAATTAAATGTCTTTTCTTCATTCCTAATGTTAAATGTTTAACCAGTTGGACACCAACATTCGTTGTATGATATTGAATATGCTTATCTACCAGTATACGAAACTGTACTGTACATAGCTGTATGATTATGTCTTCGGCTTTTGAAACAGAATTGGATCTTTGTACAGTATAATTCCCCCTTCTAAATGTATGTTATTTGTATAAAATAAGAAGAGTATGGGATGTTCCCACACACAGCCACAGCAAGTTAATTCTCTACCGTTTTAAAGGATACCAACGGTAGGCACGGAGATGGCATAAAATTTGATATGCATAAATCATATTCTCCCCCTCGACTTGGCCAACTTTGACCGCTATGCCATCATATCCGGTAAGGCAACAGATGTCGAACAGGAAGCAGGTGACGTCGATCTACATCTGTACTGAGAACAACAGTCCTTTAACAAAGAGGCTCTTGGTCAGTATCGAAATTTTCAACACAGGCGGCCGTTGTAACCCCCCTTTTTTTTATATTTTGAATGAAGATTCTATGAGCTCCGGTTTCGGTGGCGGATAATTGATAGAAGAAATTCATTACACAAATTAAGATGTATATCGATTACAGTTAATGTACTTTTACAGTGCCGAGTGACATCACAACGTTCCGTTAGTTACTAGTCCTGTTATGTTGGTGTATTTTAGGTGTAATTTAAATTTAAATGTACTGTAAGATAAACATAATTTACATTAAACATCCAATTAACTTGATGCTAAATAGAATAATCATGTTCATCACAACTCATGTACCGTATTCGTTATACAGAAGACCATCCTTTAGTCCCTAACTGACGCGTGTAGTGTCCAAAATACACAAGTAAAGTAGCAACTAGATTGTGTGCGCGCAGTTGAACACGACATACATCATATATTTTTGTGTGACTCAAACCATTTCCTTCCAGTTGAACAATTACAAATTCTATAACCTTCCACGAAGAGACTTCATAATTTTTCAATTTGCAAACGGCTAATTACGAAAATAGAATGTAAAAAAATAACCAAGGGGTTCGAAAACAATAAGATAGACGACTCTCGACCTATTCGGGAAGTATTTAGACACTTGAAAATTCGTGACCACGCATATGTCACGCAATGAAAGAATTGGAAAGAAATAGCTTTAAACGCTTTATTAGCTCGTTTCTAATGCTAGAAAGGAATAAATTTAAACGAAACACGGCTCCCGAAGACATTTTCGGCCCATTTAGTACCCCTCCTTAATAAATTTCCAACGTATCTTTTAAGGGAGAGAGTACGTGGTGGGGAATATTCACGCTTAATTTATTCGTTAACGTGAGTAGAATCGGCACAACGGTCACGAATTTCGAAGTGTAAAAATTTCCATTTTCATTCTTTTTAATTCGCATTACAATGGAGAAATGGAAAAAATTCATTTAAAGGCGAGTACGAGAGCCATAACGAACTTTGTTAAGAGAGAAACAATAGGAAGCACGCTTCAACAGCGTACATTGGCACCGTTGGTAGTTAAAGAAAAGGTCTTGCTCTTGTAAACGGTGTTTGTCACGCAGTTTGTACAGATCCGTTAATAAGATATGCGTGGGAACACCGGGAAATTAAGCAAGACGTCACACATAAATCAATCGACGAACACCTGTTTATAGTCTTTACTCGGTTTAACGCGTTAATTACATACCCGTTTTACGTTTGTACGCGTTATTCGATTCGTTTTGCGTATTTTTCGTTAAGATTACTTACGAATGGATAATCATTCTTCACGAAAATACCCTTACAACGTTGTTAAAACGAGCTATTTTTTCGGTTTTTGTAAACGTTAAAGCGTTATTTGTACAGTACAGTACGTAAGCCATAGTAGTAAGCTATTTAAAATAGAGAACTTTTTACTTCTGTTACTACGTACAAAATTGAATATTGTATTGTAGTACGTGTACGATACAGTATGTTAGATGGTAACACAATATTAAATAATGTAGGACTATTTACCGTATTACACGTAACACAACTTAGAACTATCCGAAAATATATTGGATCGTAAAGAAATACATAAATAATACAATAAATTATACAAATATACGAAAATAAAATACATATTTTGCGGTTAGAGAGAACAGCGTATTGTTATATCAAGAGAAATGTATTGTTTTAGACAAAAATCGATGAATTAATCGGGTACAAAACGTGTACAAGAGCCTGAATAAAGGTCGCGTTATAGAATTTGAATGAAATTGACAACGGTAGAGTATAGACGAAAACCGCGACTTCACACACATATGCCAGTAGTGTTAGATAAGACACGGGAAGTAGTATGGAGTAGAATCAACCTACACACCTTTAAAAATGACGACAAAGGTATCCTTAATACTGGAGTCGATAGACGAGGAACAAAGCTGGGATGGACGCTGCCGGACATGTTGTACGTTAGAAGACTGAGGAAAAAAAAAAAAAAAAAAAAAAGGCCAACTACCCTATAAACGCCTGCGGGAACATAAACTGGACTATGTTACGATGTCGCTACAGACAGACCACTTGTTAGATTACTCGGACGTAGTTCCCATCACACCTTCTTCCAACGGAAATGGGGTCAAACACTCATATAACGCCACCTAGGCGATTTTGTATTGTCGTCGCAAGATGGCGACACACACACAGACACACTACTTACCTGTACGATCGTAACGGTCGATAGATGGCGGCGCCGTCTATTCGCTATAACGTTTTTTTTTTTTTTTTCCTTAATCTCTATTCGTCTCGCTAGATGGCGTCGTCCGTCTTCTTGTCTCCTACAACTCTCAAGAGGGGAGCTGCTGTATATTTGTTTTTTTACGAACAGAAAAAAATGGTATGACGTAAAGAAAAAAATGCTCGAGGAAATAAAATAATGAAGCAGTAAAATGATTTTAAAAAATTACTAAAAATTACAAACGTCAATCAAATTTAATAGAAAACGAGAGAATAATTTTTCCGTATAAAAAGAAATTTTAGAAAAATAATTACAAAGTTATATGACTCATACAATTTAATTTGACGAAGAGCACGAATAAGAGATGCATTGTGCTGGGAGGGAAACAATAAAAATTGTTAAAGTAAGGCGATCAGACAGATAGACTCACTACGTAAGAGGTCAATATACGAACTTATTGATCAACTTTACAATTTTATTCCCTGTTCTAGGAATATGGAGAATGTCAAAAGTGCATGAGCGATGCAGCAAAGTCAAAAAAATAAATAAATAAATAAAAATAACACTAAAACTAAAAGAATAAATATTTTAAACAGTTATAAATCTATTTTAAAAATACGTTCTTAAACAAAAGACTTACCAGCTTTAAATTTTTGTAATAATATGAACCGTTTAGTATTAAATTACTTGACGATTTAATATTAATAACGTCACAATATTCAATTCTAGTGTAGTGGAATGAGAAATATAATAGGTCGATACGACTAAGCACCAATATACATCGCGATACAATGCACGTTTATAGATAAATTTTCAGTATAAATAAACTCTAATATCATTTTTTAAATACCGCAAATAGTAGGACTTTATCCTCTAATGAGATATAAAGGACGTTGGTATTTGTTAATTAAGAAATATACGATCGAAGTGGTATATAAATTGAGGTTACGATATGGGTTAACAGCTGGAAGTTGATCGGTTAATTGTCCCAAAAGGATACATATGTAAAGAAATGTAAAGAAAGTAACCGCTTATCGTTCATCTTGAAATGGTTTAATTAATAATATACCAAACGTAATGACTTTCTTGTAGTGTTATCTGTAAATATATTTCCTAGCAATAGTGTTTCTTAGTGATAACAGTGCTTATATTATTACTTTATAAGTTATAATGAAGTGTTTTTTTCCCCCTCTCAATTACAAAAAGGTTTTGTATGAATTTTTGTAGAATTTCCTCAAACATAACTAGTCATTACATAAATAAATAGTTCAATCGCTTTACAGATAATGTTCTTAGAAATTCAAACCGGTTTTTAATGCAACTAATCCTTTAAAAATGCTCGTAAAAAGTATACATTAATACAAAAAAAATTACGCATAATCGATTGTTTTTCTTCAGAAAATCATTCGGATAGGTCTTTTCCTTAAACATTTCCTCAAACGGATTGATATTAAACTAACCTAAATAATTAAATCGTGATACTAAAACATTAAAGTGAAAATCTTAAATTATTAGCTCTAAAGTCAGTTAACTCTAAAGGTTAGCTCTAAAGTCAGTTAACTCTAAAGGTTAGCTCTAAAGTCAGTTAACTCTAAAGGTTAGCTCTAAAGTCAGTTAATTTATCTCTAAAGTCAGTTAACTCTAAAGTCAGTTAATTCTTAGCTCTAAAGTCAGTTAACTCTAAAGGTTAGCTCTAAAGTCAGTTAACTCTAAAGGTTAGCTCTAAAGTCAGTTAACTCTAAAGTCAGTTAATTCTTAGCTCTAAAGTCAGTTAACTCTAAAGGTTAGCTCTAAAGTCAGTTAATTTAGCTCTAAAGTCAGTTAACTCTAAAGGTTAGCTGTAAATTCAGTTAACCATAATAAATACCTAAACTGTATTCGTATTCATATATTAAAATACTTAACCCACCTGAATATTCCTTCTAATTAATCTAAATCTCGCTTGTTAGTAAGGAGATTGTAATTCAAATATTACTAAATTAATTATTGAACTTATACAATTTTCAAAATATTCGTAATGAAATTCTAAAATAAACAAATACAGTGACTAATTTTAAAAATATATATATATACGTGTTGAATAATTATATTTATTTAGTTTAAATTCCATTTCAGTAGATAGTTTGAATATTTATAGAATTATTATAGAGATAAAATTATTTTGGTAGGCGATAGATAATAAATGGAAGTCGTTTGGGCCATATGGCCCTCCCTCTCTGAGATATCAAGAAACAATTTTGGAAAAATATTACGCCAAAGAAAACGTTAGTGATTTTAATTTTATTTATTTATTTTAATTTTTATTGCATTTACTTTTTCTCTCCCCCTCTCTCTCTCTCACGAACTTTAAATAGTTTTGTTTAAGTTTCTGAGAAATTCTAATTTAGAAACCGATTCTCCTTCCCCCCCGAGAGATTTAGATCCTGCCGACAACTTACGTCACGTCCTGTTTGTAATATATTTTTTTTTTTTTTAAGGAAAATAAGTCAAAAAGAATTAATATTTGTCGAAATTTCGCTTTTAAAAATTTATATCTTAACAAAAATTAAATCGAAATCGAATTTCTTTTCTTTAGTTTCGATTATATCTAATTACTTTCTATTTACTAAATTGTATAAATTTTCATTTTATTAGTCTCATATTATTTAATTTTCTACGCAAAATGTTTCATTTAATTTATTCGTTTTATGAATTTGCTGGTCGCCATTTAATTAAATGAAAGCCACAAAATCTAAAACTTTCATTAAGTAAAATATTTTTCGATGCCGATTCAATTTCTATTTTCCGATTTCATTCGGTCAATTTGTTAATTTACTTTATTTATTTCATTTTATTTAGAATATTTCCGTTTTATTTTCATTTTTTCCCCTCAAAATTCGTCCATTTTTTTCGGTGATTCACGTCAGTTCCATTTAAATTGTTTTTTTTAATACGTTGTCAGTTCTGTTCTTGCTTCTAATCGATCACTCTCGTGTGTTGAATTATCAGTTTCGTCTAATTGTTCACACTTAACTCCCAAATATTTAATCTCATCTCATTTGTTTAGACAATATCCAACCATTCATTATAGATTTCTTCAAATAAAAGTGTTAAAATCGATTATTTATATACTGTAATTAACGTAGAGTAGATAGTATCTATAATNGTCAGTTAATTCTTAGCTCTAAAGTCAGTTAACTCTAAAGGTTAGCTCTAAAGTCAGTTAACTCTAAAGGTTAGCTCTAAAGTCAGTTAATTTATCTCTAAAGTCAGTTAACTCTAAAGTCAGTTAATTCTTAGCTCTAAAGTCAGTTAACTCTAAAGGTTAGCTCTAAAGTCAGTTAACTCTAAAGGTTAGCTCTAAAGTCAGTTAATTTATCTCTAAAGTCAGTTAACTCTAAAGTCAGTTAATTCTTAGCTCTAAAGTCAGTTAACTCTAAAGGTTAGCTCTAAAGTCAGTTAACTCTAAAGGTTAGCTCTAAAGTCAGTTAATTTATCTCTAAAGTCAGTTAACTCTAAAGGTTAGCTCTAAAGTCAGTTAATTTAGCTCTAAAGTCAGTTAACTCTAAAGGTTAGCTGTAAATTCAGTTAACCATAATAAATACCTAAACTGTATTCGTATTCATATATTAAAATACTTAACCCACCTGAATATTCCTTCTAATTAATCTAAATCTCGCTTGTTAGTAAGGAGATTGTAATTCAAATATTACTAAATTAATTATTGAACTTATACAATTTTCAAAATATTCGTAATGAAATTCTAAAATAAACAAATACAGTGACTAATTTTAAAAATATATATATATACGTGTTGAATAATTATATTTATTTAGTTTAAATTCCATTTCAGTAGATAGTTTGAATATTTATAGAATTATTATAGAGATAAAATTATTTTGGTAGGCGATAGATAATAAATGGAAGTCGTTTGGGCCATGTGGCCCTCCCTCTCTGAGATATCAAGAAACAATTTTGGAAAAATATTACGCCAAAGAAAACGTTAGTGATTTTAATTTTATTTATTTATTTTAATTTTTATTGCATTTACTTTTTCTCTCCCCCTCTCTCTCTCTCACGAACTTTAAATAGTTTTGTTTAAGTTTCTGAGAAATTCTAATTTAGAAACCGATTCTCCTTCCCCCCCGAGAGATTTAGATCCTGCCGACAACTTACGTCACGTCCTGTTTGTAATATATTTTTTTTTTTTTTAAGGAAAATAAGTCAAAAAGAATTAATATTTGTCGAAATTTCGCTTTTAAAAATTTATATCTTAAAGAAAATTAAATCGAAATCGAATTTCTTTTCTTTAGTTTCGATTATATCTAATTACTTTCTATTTACTAAATTGTATAAATTTTCATTTTATTAGTCTCATATTATTTAATTTTCTACGCAAAATGTTTCATTTAATTTATTCGTTTTATGAATTTGCTGGTCGCCATTTAATTAAATGAAAGCCACAAAATCTAAAACTTTCATTAAGTAAAATATTTTTCGATGCCGATTCAATTTCTATTTTCCGATTTCATTCGGTCAATTTGTTAATTTACTTTATTTATTTCATTTTATTTAGAATATTTCCGTTTTATTTTCATTTTTTCCCCTCAAAATTCGTCCATTTTTTTCGGTGATTCACGTCAGTTCCATTTAAATTGTTTTTTTAATACGTTGTCAGTTCTGTTCTTGCTTCTAATCGATCACTCTCGTGTGTTGAATTATCAGTTTCGTCTAATTGTTCACACTTAACTCCCAAATATTTAATCTCATCTCATTTGTTTAGACAATATCCAACCATTCATTATAGATTTCTTCAAATAAAAGTGTTAAAATCGATTATTTATATACTGTAATTAACGTAGAGTAGATAGTATCTATAATGAAGACTACTTCTTTTCTTACTACCATTATCGTGTCAATGATTAAACATAAGCATTATCTTATATTATATTACTGCAATTAAGAATAGGAAAACAATAAAGTGACTATATACAAAACTCTATTAAATTTCTAGGTTCTAGACAAAATAAACGTAGAAGTCTCAAGTAACGGCTGTGTTTTATAATTTAAAGAATGAACAATGAGCCAGACAGAATGCATACATAATAATACCTATTTTTAATAAAAAGAAATCTTAAATAGTATTTTCTGTAAGTAAAAATCACTACGATTTCCTAAGTTTTCTTCAAGGAAAATTCCCAGCTTCTTTCCTCTCGATGACGTGGATTCAAGGTGTCATTGCTCATTATCTATTTATTCGGCATTGTGTTTTCCGAACTGAATTTTGTGATCTGTAAGGGGAAGTGATTTAAAATGATTATTTAGAGTTGTTTATGAGAACAGTGCTGTTAGCTGCCTGCGTGTTAGAGATACAGTAGAACCCCTCTAGTCCGTCCTCGGCTAGTCCGTCACTCCGGTTAATCCGACCGTGGTCAGAGTCGAGAAACTTGTCCCGACTCGTCAGTGACTCACCGTCCATGGCGTTTTTCTGTGTTCGTTACAGTATATGTTTTAAATTGTGTGTACATGTACAGTTTTGTGTGTGTTTTCAACGTGTCAGGAGTGAAACGTAAACACGTTACTCTTTCATTAAATGAAAAATTAGCAGTGCTACAAAGACTAGACAAAGGGGAAGATTGTTTATTTTACTCTTTTCTGATAATCCGACCTTTTTTGCGTTCCGACCATACCCCCAGTCCCAAAGGTGACGGATTAGAGGGGTTCTACTGTATTCGTATTCGCTGAACGTATCTATAATAGTAATAATTCTTTGCTTACATAAACTATATATATATATTTTTTTCGAATATGTAAGGGACTGTCCATAAATTACTTCCATATTCTTCATGAAATCTTTACTCCCTCTATTGTCCCAGTTTGTCCAAGTTTCCGTAACCTCCTCTCCTCTTCGGACGTACAATAAAACTCAACCCTCCTCAAAACTTTTATCACTTTATGAATAAATAAAATGCATAAACTGTATAAAATTTAATGAAATAAAACGGACGTCCATTGATATTTAAACTAGTAATGCGACAAAAGAGACATTTGACAATGGCCACTATCGGCCGCCATCGGGATTTAGCCACCTGCGTGCCTGCACCCACTGCACACCTGTATGAGAATGTCCGAACCGAAAAATGGTATTGTTTTTCGATTGAATCTGTAAATTATGAGCAGACTGCTGGGCTTCTTGAAGAATTTGTCCTTTGTTCTTTAGAGCCTATAGTGCTTAGCCCTTTCTTTGACATCAGTCAAGATTACGTTTATGGTCTCACATAGTAAGAGGATTCCTCTAAGATATGGTATAGAAACTATTGATAATACCTTGTTGTGTTTAAAATTAATTTAGATTTCAAATAACACTTGTAAATGAGTTTAAAATAACCTTGCCAACGATTTAATCTTTACAACAGTTAACTGACTTTTGAGCAACCCTGTATTATTTTTTTCTATTAATTCTAAGAATACTCTGATATTAGATCCCTAATTGTAATATTTTATTCTCTTTACTCAATTTACTTG
The DNA here is from genome assembly GCF_000671375.1 of Centruroides sculpturatus. Lineage (NCBI taxonomy): Eukaryota > Metazoa > Arthropoda > Arachnida > Scorpiones > Buthidae > Centruroides > Centruroides sculpturatus. The sequence goes on along the minus strand of NW_019385302.1, from coordinate 174,632 downwards.
ATATATAATACATATATTACTTAAATCTAAGAATTTGAAACGATTATAAACGCAAATATCATATGAACAAAATATATAACTTTGATTACGTCACGGTTACCTTTGAACTATCTCTTTGTGTAATCTAAATGAGCATACACTCCTGCAGAAAGCGGATAATCATTGGTAATAAAATGATTATAATGAAAGCAATTAAACGTCCGTCGATACGTGATGCGGCTGTAAACCTCTATCATTAGTAATATCTTCACGTTGTTTGTACTGTACTTTCGTAATACTTCTATCGATTGTTAATCCTGCCCTATTTATTCCGGTTTATAATGATTTAAAATAAATTAATGCTCCACCACTCCAAGTCTTAAATTGAAGGGACGTCCAGTATGTTTGTCATTAAATCTCAATTTATAAAAGAATAAAATTAATTATTTTTTTGTATATTTACTGTAAAATTGCAAATAAATTAATTAATTAGATATTTTTGCAGCTATTGAACAAAGGAGTGAATGGAGATAAAGTATAAATTTTGTTTTTTTCTCTATTTAACAAGCTTCTAATAGAGAAAAAACAGGTTCCAAGCATCTTAAAGGTTCCTTAAAAATCTTTAGAACTTGTGAATCCTTACGTTCCTAGATACATCTCAGATAAATGTATGGGTAAATACAGTACATATAAGTACTAATAGATATAAAATGAGCTTACAAATAAGCAGGCTACGTATTAGGTACATAAATAGTTATGTAATGGGTACGTAAATCCTAGATTTCCTAATAAATTTAAAGACATTTAGTCTTTACAACAGTTAATTTATTTTTGAACCACTCTTTTAATCACATATATAACAATATACGCTATATATATATAGGGCCTATATATAAAAGTTTATTTGAAAAATCAATAACTCAGTCCTACCAGGTTGTCTGTCTGTCTCTGTCTATCCATCGTCTATCCAGATCTATATCTAATTATATCTATTTTAATTAAAAAATGGATCAATAAATCAGCTTGATTTTAATCTTAACTATTCTTCAAATTCTTATAAAAGAGCATTTTAATTTTCAATGATATTCAATTTCGTATGGTAGAATTATTTATGTATTCATCTTACAATAACGTCGTGTCGCATCCTGTCGCATCCTCCGCATCGCAATACGATGCGCTGCGTTTACAATACGTCGCATCGATATGTACCAAAATCTATGATTATTTAAGGAGATTTCATTATATAATATAAAATTACGTACAATTTAATGTTAAACTAAAGGTAATTCTAAGTTGAGATTACATTAACTTGTACAGTGCTTTATACAGAAAATATGTGATAGAAATACTTTAAGGAACTGGTTAAGTATTTTTTTGGCATTGATTAAAATTAAATCAATTAGTTGCATACTTATACTATTATCTAAATGGGTGTACATTAGTTAAAAATGAAGCGACTCGTTAAATATATCAAAAACAAACAAATAGGAACAGCATTTTTGGAAAGTCAAGCATTTTGGGAATCAAAAAAGAAAAAAAAATTAACTTTTTCAAGGTCGATACTAACATAATAGTGTGTGTAAGAGAATGTTTCGTTTTCTTAAACAAAATAAAGGCACTTAACCAAGAAACAGGGAATGAGGGTGATAAAAGAAGCAAACAGAAAGTGGAAAACACGTCAGCACGGTTCTATCCACTAGTACTAAAGATGAGAATAACAAAATGTCGTCTAAAAGTAGAATCGAAGTACGCAGGTCTTGGCCAAGGTAAGAGAAAAGTTGAGATAGAACACGATTTTTATCGGCATTTAGATTAGTTGACCAGGATGGAGAGACCACTTTTCTATCGACTTCCTAAAGACATCCAAAGAGAAGATGAAGTCGTTAATGGACAGGTGAGACCAGAAAATAACCAAAAATCGACAAAAATATATATCGTTTTTCTCGGATTATTTAAGCATAAAAAAAAAAACGATTCGGTGGCCGAAATTACCATTACGGTATCGCTACGAGTTTAATAGAAGTGTTAGCTTCTCCTCAAAGTAACGATGCTATGCTGGAAAGCCGACATAATCCGATGAATTCGGGTTTCTATTTAAAAAAGAAAAAGAAAAAGAAAGAAAGTTCTTTGGCTTTTAAAAAAAAAAACTTTGAATTTAATATTATTTTTCCTCGGTTTTTAACTTAATTAAATGCGTTAATTTTGTTTAGAAATTAAATAGACGAACGTAACGTAGTACATAAGTTATCTTAGTTTATATCGAAGCTGCGTATACAAAGCGTAGGAGAAAGCGCCATAATTATGTACTTAAAAATTGCCTGTAAGGGCGTATAAGTTAAATATCGAAAGTGAGAACGGAAAGGAAACGACAAGAAGTTTCTATTTTCGTCCAAGGACCAGGAAAAATCAAAAGAGCTAGAGAAGCGACGTGGTAGCGACATAGCATATACGAGCGAACGAAAGTCAAGAAGACTCCAACTACACCTCTACTCCACGTCCAAAAATCTCATATTTGAGGTGCGGGGGTGATGCTCTAACACGAAATTTTGCCAGACATCAGTGATGACATGAGCGTCGTATCCGTAAGTCTACGTAGAGACGGCCCAGGTACAGCCTGGGGTTTCCGACTACAGGGAGGTAGAGATGTTGGATGTCCATTGACAATACAGAGGGTAATACTTGTTGATATTTACTTTTTTATCTCTATTATCTTATAAAAATATTATTATATTTCTCTAGCTTTTTTTTGCGTTTTAGGAATCTTCTTCTTCTTCTTCTTCTTTATGCTAATTCAAAACTCGTAAATAATTATTATTACATATAAGTAAATTATTAATTTTATTTTTTTTTTTTTTTGATAAATTAAATTTTAGTGAAAATTTTATCCGAGAGATGTCGCCACACTTCGTTATTGTATTTAATCTTTCATTCATAAAATTAAAATTATTTTCTTATAAAATATTACGTAATTGATAAATAAATTCGTCGTTTTTTTTAAACGTTATTTATTAATTCATAATAAATAATGTATTAGAGATTGTTAATCGTAAAGCATGGACGAAATGTCACGCGCGTCAGTGTTGCCAAAAATATAGAGGTAGAAACGGGGGATAAACCCCCGTCGCCGCCGCCGCCACTTGTGTACAAACACAGGTTGGGGCGTAGGAGTCGAGACTTTTCGAGAGGATACCCCACCTATTTTCGGGTTTTCAGTCGGATAAAAGCACACATGGCCAAATAATGCACTGAGTAACACGAGATTGGCACGTTTATGGCGCCTGCGCTACGTAATCCAATATGAAGTGGGTTGATAGTTGTCTGGCCACTTTCCCACTAGATCTGGATTAATCTTTTATAATAAATAAACAGATTATCATCCCCTGTGGAAGATTTTGTATAGATTCATGCCATCTTGAGTCGCCATTAAAAACAAATCTAAACTAAATTTATTACAAATTTAAATAATAAAGTAAAATTTTATAAAATTAAATTAGGTATAAAATTTTATTATTAAAATATTATAATATTTTAAATTGGTCTTGTCATCTATTTTACAGTAATTTGAACTATTAAATAATTTCTATTTATTAATTAAGCCTGTTAAATAGATTAACGAGTTCAAGAATCCTTTCACATTGTTTACAGATGGTTTAATGATCCTTTCAAATTAAATTTTAAATTTTCAATGTTAAAGATGGTAGGATCTTTACGAATTAATTCTTCTCTTTTAAAATAAGGATTTATTTTAATAGATCTTACCATAGACTTGGACCCATAAAACCTTCCCTAAGTCATAATACTCTATTGTTTGTTTATTATACAATACAGTCGACCCCCTATAACACTGTTATTTCGTTTTATATGAATTCCATGTTGTACGAGTCACTTAGATTTTACAAAATACGTGGCCGGGCTGTGAACGGCTCACTTATTTGTAAAATCTAAGTGACTCGTATAACATGGAATTCATATAAAACGGAATAATCAACAGTGTTATAGGGGGATCGACTGTAATTGTATGTTAATTTACATTTCTTAGTTTTTAATTTATTCCCAGTTAATTATTAATTAAATTAATCAATTAATTAACAATTTAATTTAATATTAATTTATAAATTCTATAATTTATAATATATTAACATTGAAATGTCATTCCTCCTATACAATAGAAACTCATAAATTATCTTCGTAATTATTAAATGTAATTAGTAAACATAATTAAAATTACTTAACAAGATAAAAAACAAATAAAAAGGGGGAAAATTTTCTAACAAATGGTTATTTTTTTTTTCACCCTTAAACTATAAGTACAAGAACGAACGTAAAAGGTCTGAAAATAGCATAAGCTGTCTGACCTCGAGTGCTGACTAAAGTTTTCACAATAACCGTGAATCACAGGAAAGATTTTGGATCTGTTTCAAACATTCTAGCTTGAAATCTTCCTCCCTCCCTCCCCTCCACGATTCCTTCCATCTTTAGTTGAATGTTTGGGTTCCTTCGAGAGTTAATTACCGAAATTATTTAACCTGTTATACAATAAAAAACGAATGCTCCAAACTAGATCTTGTGTTTAGAAGGGGGTATATATATATATATATATTTTTTTTTTCTTAGGAAAAATGGAAGTATTTGTCTCATCCATCAAGTCTTCTACGTGAGTAACCATAGGATTAATATGTATGAACACACAAGAGTTGTCTCACAGATATGGTAATAAAGATTATTTTGGCAGATAACCGAGGAGAAAAACAGAAAAGAAATATATCGAGTTATATTAAATTTCAACGGAATTTCTTCTACAAACAGTGGTGTTGCCAAATAGTTTTATTTTTTAGTTTATTCTCTGTTCGAATATTTAGATAAAATATGTCTCTGAAGACTTATCCCACGCGTGGATCCATAAGTATACTGTAGTTTCTAATACAGATATTTACATATAAACATATAAGTGAGACATTTGGCCATGAGAGAAGTTTCATCATTAGTTGTAAATCATCATAACGTAAGAAACTGTTTGGCATTCGGTTTGCTTTAAGTGTAGAATGCCAGAATAATCTCACTCAACACAGCTCTTTAAGTCGTTAAAAATATCTGAATTTAAAAGATTGTATTATTAATTAACCTTCCGTTCATCACCAAAGAAAATATCAGAAAATTTAATAATTCTACTGATTTAGATTAGAAGATATCAGTTGGAAAAAGATAAATAATCAAAGGAATTGTCTTGTTATGAAGAGTTATTGTCATATTTTCAGACAGCAGAAATTCTAGGCATAGGCTTTTAAAAAGGCCTCAAATATTTACTAAAAAAAATGATCAAAGGGTTATAATAAAATTCATTTATTTTCAGGTGTTTCTCGGATCGCCCTCGGAAGGGGAAATTCAGAGAGGTGACGTCTTATTGCAAATCAACAATAAAGATGCAGGAAAACTCAGTCACATGGAAGCACACGATATCATCAAGCATGCCGGCAATAACTTGAACTTAGTAGTGCATAGGTAGAGATCTTCGTTTGTTTATTTTTATTATTTTTTCTTTTTTCTAAAAAGATTATCCTAGAATAACATAACTATGGATAATTTTTACACCTTCCAGCTGTTTCGTAAATCATTTACGACATATTGCAATCTAAATATATAACTCTTGAAATACGATTTATGCCAAGGACTAGGCCGATATCTTGTTAGCTGTTTGTCTACTATTATTACGAAGATAAAACATTGTGTTCTGGCCAATGTTATTGGCACCTTCTTTCGTTGCATCACCTACGACACGTGTGCCAATTTTTTGGGATTACTTTAAATGTTATAATACCAGCCAGATTACTAGATAAAAAGCTATTTTTCTTTGTTTTATTTTCAGATCTGGTATTGCGTCTTCTCCTGGAATTACACCTACTACACCACCCTTCAAGCCTACTGGACATCCTTTGGCTAACGTTAAACCCCTCCCCTCTTCCGGTATCAAACCAGGTATCCCTTCGGCTCCCAAGTTATTCCAACCGGTAGCACCTCAACCCTCTCAAAATTCCAATCTTCCTTGGGTCAAGCAACCCGGCTACGTCCCTCCTCCTACGAGTGCCAAGATACCTACTTTTTTCCCCACTCCGCAGAACTTCGTAGAAGTGGAGGAGCAAGAATTTTATAAAGAGAATACAAGAGAGAAACAAGCGATTGTTAATCAAGTGCGTGAATATTATATATCTTTACACAATCAAATCTCGATACAGTACACTAAATCAAGTGTTGCGATAATCCGAAATACTCAAAACAATGCGATATAAAGTCCATTGGAAATAGGTCTATTCATTAGAGCAGAGCTTCTTAAACTATGGGTCGCGACCCCATTTGGGGTCGCTTAGCGAAATCTTGGGGTCGCGAGATTTTAATGCAAAATATTGAAAATAGTTTGTGAGAGTTTGAAAATGGCATACTTTGTGTCATAAGTTTCGTGAGTTGCGCTTTGTGTCACTTCTGGTGCAGCGAGACAATGGTTCAGCAAACTGATTGTAGCGTGAACTAGTGTAGTGTTGTCGCTTTTCAGTGTATTCAGTTGTCCCTGTTCCATTGTAACACAAGAGTGAACTGTGATAGTACATCATTATTGTTTTTGCAAATTTGTATACGAGGTCTGTTCAAAAAGTATCGGACTTTTATTTTTTTCGCGTAAACCAATGATGTGCGGGAGGCCTCTTTCGGTGGAGTTGTGGAGGGGACAGTCATGCACAGCCCTGAATTTTTTCCCGCCTGCAGGAAGCGTCAGTCGTTGGCAGTCGGCCTGTGAGTGAGGTCATGTAGCGAGCTCTCGTCGGATTCCACTAAGTTGGAAAATGACTGAACAACGTGAGCAGCGATATTACATCAAATTTTGCCAAAAACCTTGGCGATACCCGAGTGTAAACCATTCGCAAGATTCAGCAGGCTTTCGGGGACGATCCTCGAGGCCAAAAAAGCGCGGCAGGCCCACAGAAATATCAAGGTCATGTTGACAGTTTTCTTTTTTTACTCTCGTGGGGTAGTGTATCGTGAGTACGCACCACGAGGCCAAACCGTCGCAAAGGAGTACTACCAGGAGGTCCTTCGTCGTCTTTCCGATGCTGTGCGACGCAAACGACCGGATCTGTGGTCGATCAAAACTTGGCAGCTCCATCGTGATAACGCATCTGATTCGGGCTTTCGTCGCCAAACACAACACAACCAAGGAGACTACTTTGAAGGGAATTAGGGTTTTGACCTCAAAATCAATAAATTTATTTTTGCCGACCAAAGGTCCGATACTTTTTGAGCAGGCCTCGTATATCTTTATTTTATATTTTTTTTTGGGTCGCGAAAAAAATCACAATCATAAATGGGGTCGTGAATTAAAAAAGTTTAAGAAGCCCTGCATTAGAGCTATACAAGGGTGACTTTACTTAGGAGGGTGCTATATCGAGGTTTGACTGTATATATAAATTATAGTTTTTGTATTGTGTTGGATGTAAATGTAACTTTGTTAATTCTAGTTTATAATGAAGGAAGTTTAATTAGTTATTTACCTACAAAAATATACTGTTACATTTCATTTGTAACGAATGTAAAATACAGTAATTTAATGACAAAGAAAACGATTCTGAAGCTGAGAATGAGAAGTTAACATGTGATGTTATAAGGAAGGAAAACATTGGAAATGCTCTGATAAGAGACACAATGCAAGTGCCAAGATTCTCGATGAAGGTTGGAAAGTTAAGACGAAAGGGTAATGTTTACGTCACGAGAAGCATGTATACGTGGGAAGAAGAATGTTAGAATTTGCAATACTAGGGAAGGGAAGACAAAAGATTGTATAGCAGAGAAAATGAAGGAGTATGGACTGAACGAGATAGTAAAGAACAGAATTGAAAATCCATTTAAAGTGAGGTTAATAATAAATTGAATTGATCAGATGAAGCAACGCAACACTTAAGCGATTTGTCTTTCGGGAGAACTTTCTATGGAAAATAACCCAGAAAATTTAACGTGGTTATTCTATTCCTCAAACCATCAGTGTTAATAATTGACTACAGGCAGGGGTAAAGCTACAGGAGGGTTTGAAGGGAGTCTCGATCCTCCAATTTCGTCAAATTTCGCTGAATAGGCGGCAAAATCACGCCGCCAAAAATAAACCGTAATAATATTTTTTCCCGGAATTCATAGAAATACAGAAGTATTAAGAAGAAGTAAAAGGAATGAGAGTCAGCCTTCTTGATTGGCACTTTATACGAACTATCGAACTTTATATGAACCATATATACTAATCGGAAAAAATCAACCTCTATGCCCCAATCTCCTCAATGATGAATGTCTAAAATGACCCCCATGAAGAGCTATTTAGGCTAAACTTTTGTTTAAATAGTTCTTCATGAAACTATTCGAAAGATTATTTTGACACAATTTTAATTTTTATTTATTATAATAAACACCATTAGTTGCATTATTGTTACAGTGGAACTTGCTTAACTCGAATTCGCTTTTACTTAAACGCATAGGGTTTTATATATTAAATCCAACAATACACTGAATATTGAATTCTGCTGCGTAGCGATGATAGCAGGAGAAGGACTATCTGAGTAACTCGAAGATACACTATTTGATCCCGAGCATTACCAATTAACCAAGTTTCATTGTACACATATGGGTAGAACGGTTAGTATTGTTTAATATATACCTAATATTATTAATTAAATTTTCAATATTTTTACAGGCTTATCGCACGTTTCCTCTGATATCTCCTCATGCAAAACCACGTCATGATCTTCCCACAGGATCCTATCTTCGACATGTACAAGATCCAAATTGGAGACAATCTCCTACCAGAGCACCACAAGTGAATCGGGTGATTATACTACATAAATTATCCCCCTAAAATATCTTACTACTGAAAACTATTCTAAAATTTCCTACATTTTCAGGTGGTAATGCAGACTCCTTCCCAAGGTCCTCAAGTGGTTCATAGTCAATATAACTCACCTATCAATTTATATTCTAATCAAAATGTAGCCGAAACTTATGCAGAACAGACTGGAATGCAGCCGTAAGTACTGAATTGAGGTAAAATCCAGGTTGGGTATATGATATCAGGGTCTTTCATGCTTTCAATTAACAAAATAACTTGATTTCGATGCCTGTAGGCGCCACACTGAGCCTTTAGATATAACATTTAAATGGTAGATATATCTTTCAATAGATGACCCTGATCATACCCGTATGCCTGGTAACTTTTGGTAGATAGGATTAGCCGTCTATTACTAATCTCTCCCATTTCCTACTAATTATATTAGTCCCTTACTAAAATGATAATTTTAAGTAAATTTTTAATTTAAATGATTAAAGTAGAATTTTTAATTAGTTTATAAAATTTTTACGATATAGAATTTCCTTCCTCCTTAAGTGTTCAGCATCTCCAACTTGTGTTAAGTTCATTTATGAAAATTAGAGTAATTAACATTGAAAGAAGTTTTCGAACTTTTTCTATTGTAAACCCATAAGATGCAGTTGCTGAACGCTTTCAATTTTTCATCCTGATTAGGGATTTAGCTAGCTTATAGTTTAATTTTTGATATAATCACCAAAGAGCTAGTACCACTCACCTGACATGAAGTATCTTCATCGATCTTTCTTTCCTAAAATCCAAAAAGTAGGGGAACCATGCGCCCGGCCGCTAAGAAATTCACTACTCAACAATCTCAAACGTCCTCGCCAGCGGCCAAAGGAGGCGAAAAAATGTCGAGTATCGTCGACATCACCAAATCGCCCACCTACCAAATGATTCAGGAGCAGGAAAGTAAGATGTCTCCCAAACCGGAAGTGGATGAAGCACCACGCTCTACACCCCAGAAGCGCATGTACATTCATCCCATCCAGTGCAACGAGGATCACAGCTTGAACGCTTTCGGCGTGCCACGTGATAAAATTCTTCAATCTGGTAGTTTCAAGTCTTTGATGACCATCATCAACACTCAATCCGATTTCTGAACCTATCTGCCCAGCTTAACAGCATCATTTGCCATGGTTAACTCCTGCAGGAGGTTTGGATAAGCTCATTGCTTTCACGAAATTTCGAGTTCGACGACAATTTTTGCGACATTTTTGGATTACGTACGTTTAAACGCTTCAGGGTTTTCGGGCAAATTTTCAATATTATCAATTATAATTTATGTTTTATGACATACGAACTGTTTGTGTTGAAAACTTTTGAATCAACGATTGCTTATTTTGTCTTAATATTTTTAGTGAAGTACGAATAACGCTTTCGGCTTAAACGACGATTTCATGTAAGAAGTTTTGTCAAAAAATAACTGCAACTTTTACGAATAAGCAGCAATATTTTAGATGATACCAAGCATTGCAGTGTTCTGTTAATGTATATGAAGTTCGTTTAACAGGACTTAATAAAACTTCTTCCAAAAATGCATTCGCCTCTTGTTGAAATAAGTATTCATTGCTTACATACAGTAGAAATCGTGCCTTTTCTCAAACGTCATCATCCTGTCAGCAAAGTCATAACCCATAGAACAGAATCAACAAAGATGTCATCACCCTGAAAAAAAAAATTTGAGAAAAGCAATGTTGAAATCTTATTTATATAAAATTGAAAATATCTTCTAAATAATCATTATTTTTGGATGTTTTTCAGACAAACTTCAGTTTCAACCTAAAAATATTTGTAGTTAGAAACTAAACACAAATAATTTAGAGTCTTCACAAATGCATCTTTTTATACCCCAGAAACATAAAATAACATGGAAATCACACTAAAGATTACTTCTTTAGTGTGATTTCTTTAGTGTAATTTCCATGATATAGTGAAATCACACTAAAGATTACTTCTTTAGTGTGATTTTATATTTCTTTGGTATAAAAAAAAAAAAGATGGAACTTGTGTTCGTCTCCTAACTACTATACATATATACAGTATATATTAAATTTCCGTTCTGATCTATTATTAATACAGTAGACCCCACTATAACACTGTAGATAATTCCGTGTTATATGAATTCCATGTTGTACGAGTCATTTCGATTTTACAAATGCGTAAGCCGTTCACAGCCTGGCACAAGTATTTGTAAAATCTAAGTGATTAGTACAACAGTGTTTAGGAATTATCTACAGTGTTATAGGGGGGTCTACTGTATTAGAAGCTTAAAAATTAGACTTTAATTCTTATTTTTAATAAATATTTTTTAAAATCTTTTGAGTAATTCATTGCTACAGATATGCACAAATGCTCATTGATAGTAACAACAAATTATAATCGTACGCAATTCCAGTAGTGGGAGAGGGAAATGCCCCATTTTCCCCCCCACTGCGTATGCTCCTGATGCTGAAATATTGAGCCGGATTAAAGCTTTTGTCGATCAATATATTCTTCTATATTCTTGTAGGCCTGTAAGAGAAATAAGAAAATGTAAGTTACCTCAATAACAAGTAAAATAATTTTCTTATTTCGAATCTAAAAATATTTTCTGAGAAGTAAATATAAATTCTTCAGTTAAAAGAAAGAAGAAATTATGAAGTTTTCTATTTTTCTTTTCGGTTACATCAAAGAAAATTCATATTTATACAATTTTAGAACGGTAAGTACAAGATGCCAACATTAAATTAAGCATTTTAACTGGAAAAATAAGAAAAAAAAAAAAAAAAAAAGTTGTAAAAACCAGAAGCTATTGACGTCAGCAAAACAAAACACATTTGAAAGAGAGAGAGAGAGAGAGAGAAGGAAAAAATATTTGCTTATTAGATAAATTCTTGGCCCATCTATCAAACTTATGTCGTTTCGTTTCCGTAATGTAATACATCGAAAGAGGACAAGAAGTCGTCGAGACGAAGAGTTGTCTACTCCCAAAATTCACTATTTTCGTCTTGAATCTTTAAATAGTCTTTAAATAATTTACTAAAGGGAGCTCTGTAATAATTTTTTTTCCAAAAATTATTGTGTTAAAGTTAATGTTTTCAACCAAGGAGTCGTGATGTATAGACAAGGGATTGAAATTTTGTGATGTGTCTCGACGTTGGAAGAATACTACACAGAGTTTTGACAATTACAGAATGCTTTTTTTTTCCATAATTAATTCGTTATAAGTATAAATTTTGACAACAAAGTAAATTTATAAGGTATTTTATGGTAACATCATGTGTCAAAGACTTAGATGTCGATTAATAATATAATAAGTATAAGAAAAAGGAAGACATTTCTACAAGGTTTCATACGAGTCATTTCTTTAGAAACAGTCGTAGAAGTGAGGTTGAAACAGCTATTATGGCGTAATCATTACTTCAGAAAATGCGATAAAAAAACGATAAAAAATTCATTAAATTACCGTAGAAGATAAGGAAAAGTTTAAATTATAATAATTTACAGAAAATTTATAGATTAGGTTTAAACAAATTTCGTTTCGTTAAGAAATTATGAGTGAAAAAAACAAGAAAATGGCGATGTTTTTTAATACTATAACAATAAGAGTAACATAACTAAAATGAATCGATGAGAACAACTATTAACTTCTTAAATTAATAACTGAAATGAGTCGGGTAGAGGTATGATGGTATCACACTGAGTCACTGTTGATCAATTACTGTCGGCCGTTGAACACAATGTTCATCTCCTTCAGATTTTATACTGTCAGAATGGAGACTACAATCGAATAGTATTACCTGCATCGCTAAGGTTTGTGTATAACGTGAATGTCTTCCAAGTGTAAAGACTACAACAGATCAGTTTAATAGTAGTAATAACGTTAGATATATTTACCTTCGAAGATTAAAAGTCTAAAAACTTTCAAAAAAGTAACAAAAATAGTGAAATTTCAAAACTTTCTTCCCTCGCTAACTGTTGTGAAGCGGTCGCTCGACAACGGCTCGACTACGGATGATGTATATCCGGTGGCTAAACGGGTTGTATGAGGTAACCTTATATTCTAGGACCTTGGGTGGATGCTACACACCATAACGCTTCCAATGATTCTATCCAGGCCCGACAGGGCGAAGAAAGAACGTCATTTAAATGTTACAGATTATCGGAGAAACTTTTAAAGATTAGCTATGATATACTTAATATACTTAAAATCTTTATTATCTTCTTGAAACCGTGTCGTGTTTTATTTCTATTGTTTATCCAACACAATGTAGTGCAACTTAACGATCACTTGGCTTTCTTTCACCTTTATTTTAGTTGATATACTTAAAATCGCTAATCAAGAGAACAGAGAGTGCATTATTAACACACAAAAGGCTGTTTTAAACAAACTAAATGTTATTGAAAACAATACAATTCGGAATGTATTTCTCCTGCACCTCTCTATAACACGATCGTTAAGACAAGCAAATCTACAGGAGGTAATCGTGCCAAACTAAAACCATTTCCCTCGAGAGAGGTTTTGTTAGGTGAGAGATTAGAACTTAAATTACTTCTCTATAATATTGGTGTCAGGTGGCCGATATCAGGAATAATAGTGAAATATATTCTTCCTTTAAAAGACTTGCTGAAAGAATCAATTTTGTTACCTTCCAAACTATAAACAGTTAGATTATCACTGTTTTCGACATAATAAATGCCCGCTCTATGTGTTTCGCTTGTGATCTGTGCCATGTTTTCAGCGGATTCAACAGAAAATCAACCTCGTCACCCACTGAACTTTTTACAGTTGGGTTGTTATAGACTTGGACACTTGTTATGTCCATTACTTCATTAACAGTTGCTGAACATCTGGACTATTAGTGATTGTGTGTTGTGCTCTCAAAAGACTTGCCACAAAAGTTCAACTTTCCCCCGCCAAACTATTAACTGTTGGGCTGAGAGACTAGGGGACAGGCTTATTAATTCACTTTACAGAAAATTGTAGGACTTTTTTGGCAAATAAGTAAACTGTATTGTACAGTAATTCCAAAACAGACCCTCCAAGAAGACCAATCTCAACACCCACTGGACTTTAGTTGGTTAATATGGACTTATGCAATGTTCCGTCTGTTTGATTTGTTACTTATTTTTAATTACATTAATTTTATTTAAAATAATCTATTTGTTCGCTAGTTAGTTAACTAAGATAAGCTTATTATATATTGTTAAGTGTATTATATGCATGAAAATAATATATTCTACTGTACATATGAAAATTTCTGTAAACATATGACATATTCTGTAAATTCACTATACCTGTACTTATTTATGGACAATTATATCTACACGCGCAACAAACGTGTCGCGTGGTTTATTCTTTATTATAATAATTGATAGTTAAACATTACTACTAATATATACTATAATATTATATTCTAATATACTATCTTATATATAATCGAGACGGGTTGATGATAATGATAATAATAATAAGCGCAGAGCCCAAACGGTTAGGAGTTGAAAGTTGAAATTTGGTACACAGTTAGGGTACGTTAGGAGAACGCACACTAAGAAGGGATTTTTCGAAATTCCTCCCCACGGGGGAGAGGGACAGGATTAAGGCTTAACACTTCCATCAACAATGGAAGTGTTAAGTAACAATGGAAGTGCTAAGTAACAATGGAAGTGTTAAGTAACAATGGAAGTGTTAAGTAACAATGGAAGTTTTAAGTAACAATGGAAGTGTCAACAATGGAAATGTTACGTAACAATGGAATTGTTAAGAGAAAGCGACGTGCAAGACGCAGATGCAGTTTTTTTCGTTTTTGCGGGAAATCGAACATATTTTTAGACCCATCTAAAAATTCTCTAATTAGTCTGGAAACAAGGGGACCCAATTCTTGCCTTCTGTGAAAACGGGTAAGGTTGACTGTAACGTAATAATCTTTTATCTTAGTTATCGTTACTTTTGCCCGAGCAACGCCGGGCCCACCTGCTAGTAATATTATATTCTAATAATATTATTATATATTGTTCTGTACATACAAAAATTTTCCGTAAACTATGTAAAAAATGGAAACACACGACTCCATGTTACACGCTAGCTCCTATTGAATCTGCTATTTCATTATGTATGTTACTCCATTTTTTTCTAACAATCTATTATATAATATATCACCTTATATATGTGATACTTTATCATACTCACTGCTATTTAATGTTTTGTGTACTCAATTTTCATTGTAAATTTTATCATTAGAGAGGTTGCGGCCGACGTTTTCATCGCGAAAACGTGTACGTCGGACGTTTCAGCGCCGCCTTCCTGAAAGCCTAGAAGTTTGACAATGGCGTTTGGAACGTCAGCGGAATCATGCTCGATGTATTTATGAATTATGTAAAAAGCGGTCACTAAACGGTACGGTTCGCTACGCAGCTCGTTCGAAACGAAAATTATTTTCTCACCCGGATTCGATACCCGGTCTTCAGAGTCATAGGCCGATGTATTAACCGCTGTGGTATCACCAAAGATTATTAATTAATACCTTTTTTATAAAGTGAAACCGTATCCTTGAACTCTTGGTTTAATGGGAAAGCATACATTTATATAACTTCATGTCGACAGCCAGACGGGTCGAACCGTAAAGGTTGCAGCCTACCGTTCCGGGAGACCAGAAATCAAATCCGGAGATAAGGGAATTTAATAAGGGAAATCTATTTTATTTCTTCAGCACAATGAAGTGCAGTTGATTAAGATTCGTGTTGAAGAAAAAAAGTAAATAAGAAGATGCAATTTCAAATTTAACAAGGGAATTTTATTCCTTTTGAGGAAACGTACGAAAATATTCCAATAATCTATTGATACATAATACTTATATTAAATAAAGTGACTTAACCGTAATACGAATTCGTTTAAAATGGATTTCTTCTATAGTAATTTGTAGTTAATTCGCTAATGTCGACTTCCAAATGTTTCATTTCTCTTTTGTTTTCTTTACTGAAATACGGTGTTTCCCTTTCCCCTCGATTATTCTGCAATTTCTCAGCTTTTACTTCCGTTATTTCTTCTAAAACAAGAAAAAATTTCGGTATTTTTCTTGAAAAGTGCCGACGATACGGAAAATGGCGTTTGGATTCCGGCCAACAACAATGGCATTTGTATTGTCCATACGAAAACATTTGAAACATTTAAATGTTTACAAGTACAATAACTTTTGCTCGAAATTCGTGTTTATTTTGAAATATTTTGAGAGTTTTCATAATGAACTCGTTATGAAAAAGTAAACAAAAGACGAAAAATTATTAGGCCTATCTGTATGATATTAATATTGGATGTCCTCGGGATTTTTGAGTGCTCCTTCGGAGTCACGAAGAACATGGGTTGATGAGAATTATATAAATTTAATTATGGAAATGCACAGAAGTGTTAGGCTAGATTAAACTTTTAGAAAGGGAAGATTTAGGATGTATTTTGGAGTTTATCAAGTTTAAGGCCATATTTTTTATTATTAATATTAGGTGAATTATTGCAGGATGAGGTGAGAAAAGGGCTATGGTATGTGTTATTTGCAATTGATATTGTGTTAATGAGATAGAGAATAATTAAAGCAGAGCTGTAGAGTCGGAGTCGGTAGATTTTTACGCGACTTCCACAGCCCTGGCAGGGCTGTTGAGTCGGAGTCGGAGTCGGAGTCGTGGAGTTTTGGTGTTTTAGCCGGAGTCGGAGTCGGATGATAAGGAAAAGTCGGAGTCGGAGTTGGAGTCGGTAGATTTTTACGTGACTCCACAGCCCTGAATTAAAGTTAAACCAGAAAAGGTTAGGGACTAATATGGTTTTAAAAAATGGAAATTTTGACTATTTGGGTTCATATTTACGGCAGAAAATGGGTTAGAGGTTGGTAAATAGAATAATTGTAGGATGGCAAAAACTCAAACAGTATTATTCGATATTGAGAGTAAATGCGATGATGAGGAGTCGTAAAAGACGTGTTTTGTGGTATTTTAGTCGCAAATACATGGTTATTCATAAGTCCCTTCGGGGGGAGGGGTTCGGCGCTCGACATCGTAATAATCAAGCAGAAATAGCAGAATAACTCATATAAATAAGAAGAGAATTCTCCAAGTTTACATTCGTAATAACCGTTAACACGTGCACTTCGAATTTCCCCACTAGGAACAGTCGTGAGGAACACATGGCATTCACTGTGGCGTGCCGTCCTTGGAAGCGGTGGAAGCGCCGCTTCTCTTGTATTTTCTAAAATATAAATACATATTATGCGACTACTTTTATATTTTGACGTACGTACTTTAAATTAATTAAAATTAATATTTTATTATAACCACATTATGTATCTTATTACAGATTTCTATACTTCATGTGAAAAAAAAACTATAAGATTGCTATTGTATATTCGAATATCAGTGGCGGAATGGAAGCGCTGTATTGTCGAATACGGGACAGCTTCCAAGACTACAAATATTCAAGTACAAAGTAACCGGTTTCGACTTATTATAAATAAAACCCTGCCGAAAGATTTGGAATTTTACTTAAACAAAAGCGTAACCGAACCAATCTCTAGCCGAGTACAATGGGGACTGATTTCTTCGTAATATTATACGTAATAAAGACAGTAATTTTTCCAGTTCAACGAGAGTGACCGAAAAGTTGTAAAATATTGGAAATTTCCGTGGACACTTGGTCCTAAAACGAATTAGTTAGTAAACAAATGACTATTAAGTTTAACATATTTAGATTTTTACAGTCATTTTTTATAGTTAGATTTTTATGTTATTTTTATGTACGTTTCTTTACAAAGCTATATTTAATTATAATTTTCTTTAAAAGTATATTAGTACAGTAAATGGTTGTCTCTTTAATCCGAAAAATGTTTCTCTCGGTAGACTATCTTACAGCAAGTCAGGTCCAGAAACTCTTTTATTGTATTTTCAATTCATATGCATTTCGAACTGGTTTCATTTTCCAGTTCCTCTTCAGTGCTCTACAATTACAATTACAGAATTATAATTACAGACAGAGCCGTAACTAGGCAGGTGCAACAGGTGCATTCGCACAGGGCCCACTTGGAAGGGGGGGCCCAAACTGCTGTTCACAAGAAATTATAGTTTTAAATCTTAAATTTTTCCTCCTTTTTACTGGCGATTACATTTTGCCTTATTTTTAGACACTAGATGTCTGCTCACCAGTGTTCCCAACCGTGGCGACTTTTAGAGGGACGTAGTGAGATAGCGGAGACCGCAGAAAATCAGCCAAAAGTAGCAACTTTTGAAATTTTGTTTGTTTATTTTATGAGAAATTTAAATTTATAGATTTTTTTTTCTCTACTTTATAGAGCTCTCTGGAAACGACTAATATTATTATGATATACAAAACTGTATTTCTAGATTTTTCTACAGTGTGCAGAGCTAAAAATCTGTAAAGGTAACATTTTGTAAGAAAAATAAATCTGCCCGGGGATTTTTTTAAGTGATAAATTGCTAAATAGAAGACGTGGTAACTCTCGAATAAAATCTTAGTCTCGAGGTTGTAAAAGGCGTGCAGAAATTCTGACATAACTTTTTGCTTTGTAGTGGTACGCATGTGTTGTATACCTCAACGACGGATTAAGTGGTAAGCGAACTATGCGGCCGAGTAGGGCCTCGAAGGGGCCCCCCGAGGCTACTGAAAAAGGCTGATTTTTGCTTTCTCTATGGCTCTTCTTTACAATATATGAGTGTTGCTGATTTAAAAAAAATCAGCTGCAGATCTCGCTATTAAATATAGCAAAGATTTAAAAAAGTACGAATTCACAAGTGAAATTGAAAGTTTTAAGTTTGAAGTAACGACTCTTATACAAAATATAGAAACTGCATCTCCGCTTAATATTCTACAGGCTCTTCATGATTTTGGTTTGAATCTTACCCAAATATCAATGTCGCTCTTCAAAATATTTCTAACTCTTCCCGTTTCTATTGCTTCGTGCGA
>NW_019385302.1:139378-155183 GCF_000671375.1 Centruroides sculpturatus | reverse complement strand
AATTGGGGACTGGGGTTGGTCGGATAATTGAAAAGTCGGATAACCGAAAAGTATGAAAAAATCCATTATTAGTGTAGTATATTATTATATCCCATGTAATTAGTTATCGCTATTAACTAACTTCGCGTTGAATTTTTATCGATATTTTTTAAAATAATAATCGTCGCTATTGTATCGTTAAAAATTAGAAAATTAAGCCTCGTTTAAATACTGACTCCCTTTCATGGGCGATCCAGTGTTGCCAGCTAAAACACGTAAAAATAATATTAAAGTAGCCAAGACATAGCCAAATATTGTAGCGTCACAACACTAGCGGACATTTGAAATTTGCCGACTAGGACGGTCGGTTAACCGAGGTGTCGGTTAATCGGGGGTCGGATAATCGAGGCTCTNACCATATTAAAAATAGTAATTGTAATATTAATAGAAATAATATTAAAATCCTACACAGTGAGAAAAATATATATAAAAAAAAAATTTAAAGAACATATTGAAATCATAAAACAGTAAAAATAATCTTGTAAATATATCTAATGGAATGCAAATTGAAAAACAATGGTATGAAATTATAGAGGATGTAACAATAAACGAGTAAATTATTAGTAAAAACATAAACACCAAGTGTTATAAGAGTGTCCAAGTTATTGTGTATGAATTACTATTGATGAATTTATACAACACATAACTAGTGTTTAATAGAATATATTTTTTTAAATGATATTGGAAAGAAAAAACCTGTATGTATATTTTCTGTAAAAAAATTTTAAAACTTTATTACTGAGTTTATAATTGAACTTTTATTTTTTAGCAATATTTACATTATATTAAGTTTTACACACACAATTACCGTTAAGAGAGAAAATTTTCAAATATAAAAAAGAAAAATCCTGTATGTATTTTTTAAATAGATTTTATATTTATTTATTATTTTGTAAATAGGTTTTATGATTGTATTACTATTATTTATAGAAATGGTTTAAACATATTACGTTTTATACCAAGAAAGATAATTTCATGTGATAAATACAAGTACCGTATGAATGTAACTCGGAAAAAAGAAGTGTGTAAAATTCTCAAAGGTACTAGTAATAAGTGTTCCGTTATGTTATTTGACATCTCTACGATGTTTAATTTTTTGAATTTTTGTAAACACAATATCTGTAATTATAATTCTGTAATTGTAATTGTAGAGCACTGAAGAGGAACTGGAAAATGAAACCAGTTCGAAATGCATATGAATTGAAAATACAATAAAAGAGTTTCTGGACCTGACTTGCTGTAAGATAGTCTACCGAGAGAAACATTTTTCGGATTAAAGAGACAACCATTTACTGAACGAATATACAGCTACAATTAGTAAATTCAATATATTAGTAAAATTGAAGAATATTTTGTACCAGGTATGTATAATTGTATTTCCATCACACATTTTATTTCACCAAGTTTTTATAATTTTATTTTTAATTGTAGCTCTTATATCGTGGCTAGAGATTCGGAATGTAATTGTGATATTAAAAATACATTTAATGAGAAGTCTACCGTTTTTTCTGGCTTATCGAACAAATGAATACGAATGGTCCATTCGTATTCATTTGTTCATTTTGCACCATCACTGACGCGCGATTAACTAATTGCCCTTGGAAGTCGGCTTCTTACAGAAACACAGAAACTTCCCTATCGTCAAATGTCACGGCACGCCACTGCTGAAATGTCACGAAATACAGATTTTATTGTATTTCGGCTGTTAATATATCTCTAAACAGTCTTAAATAAGTATACTTTAATTACAATCAGCCATATACAAAATGGTAGTCTTTTCCTGGCCGATTATTTCAAAAACTAATTGGGAAAAGGTCTACAGTGATTATACTATGTACTGTACATACATATATGTCATATGTCAGACATGCGTTAAACAATTATACCAATTTCCACCTTCTCCAGCCGTTATATCGGAGGGGGTTATCGTTATATCAGTTCCTAATGAAATAAAGCAACGTTATCAATTACAAAGTTCTAGCGGATGAAAAAATACATACTATTACCTTTCAGTTTTATACCGAAAAATCATGTGAGATCCCTAAACAGGCTCTCAAATATGGCAGACAAAACACAAAAAAGTATTTTGTAGAATGCCATACATCACCGCATATCACAATTGCAATACGAGAATGATTGAAATGTGCGGTTAAGTTTAAATTAGAAGTGATACGGACATGTAAATGATTCAATTTAATAGAAAATATCATACGCTGTTAGCCGCTAACATAAACCTATAGAGAAATAATATTCAACCACTCCCTATTGCAACAGTATTATGCAGTGATGTACCCTTGTGTGTGTCCTGCAGTGAATCATTTACATATATTTTTCAGCCTGTTCTTAGAATCTAGCTAAAAGATAGTATTGCGTATTTTTTCATATTTTTATAATTGATAATGCTCCCTTATTCATTAGGAACTTAGATTAAAATAGTCAATGGGGAGGGCGAAATTCGCAGCACAGTTTAGCACAAGCTTGATTTAGTATACGATCTACAATGACTGCACTATTAGATTTTCAAATAATTGGCCAGGAAGATACTTTTGTTATTATCTGTACAACGAACTCTTTGATATAGGGAATGATTTTGGAACTTTTTGTAATTTTCTTTTAATATAGAACCAAATAAAAAGAAAATTTTCATCGCACAAATATAGGAAAGAGTTGACACTTCACACAAAAAATGCACACAATTTCACTATTGAGAAAGTTTTTTTTTTTTTTAAATTAACAATTCATGAATTAAAAATAGTAATAAACGAATGGAATTTTATTGTTACGAAATTTGCTATTTATACTTGAATGCCAATCTAGTTCATTGCTATTTATTTTGCAATTTCATCGATTTTAAAACAATTTGAATGAATAATTTTAACCTCGTGATAAGTGCTGAAATCTGTTTTAACAAACAAAATTATTGAATAATGCGTAGTATTTGACACGTAAGTATAAAAAAATATTATTCTCTGATATATGTATAAATGCCGTAGTCATTAATTCAGTCATTTTTGAAATTCCTGAATAAATTGTTTCGATTTCTATATCAGAATAATGATTTTTTTAAAAATAAAAGTTATAAGATTACGTAAAATTTGATTATATATTAATATTTTATAGATTGTAGGCTTTAAATGTAAGGGCGCGAGAATAAGGTGCAAACGTGCTGTCCCGCTCCCCTCGTAGTCTTCGAGAGGTCGTAATGGCGTAGTATTGTATTTGGCACGGAGCCGTAGTGTTTACTTACCTTTATGGTCTGCATTCACGCGGAATATAAAAGAAAATGAAGATCGGACCAATCACAAAATGGAGGTTACAAAGTTACAATACAGGGCATATCATCTTATAAAAGCTACAGTTACTCGCTAATCCAGCTCTCAATATTCCAAACATACTCTCAAGTATAATTGCCTATGCGATTCTATTTCCACGAATATGTTAGTCATGTTAAACACACTGTTTTCCTGCTTACTCGGGCTTCATTTCTGTGTAAATTATTGAATTTCAGCCCACTATACTATTTGTTCTCCTGCCTCTAAAAAGAATCATTTCCGAAGGGCAACGAGTCACGTTAGTCATTGTATCAAGGCTCAAACACTCTCAATACTCCGACACTCTCTCTGATTTGGCACCTCTCTGTGCAAGAAATGTCAGGTTAATAATGTTTTGTGTATAAAATATCTGTTCAATACATAGGTAATAGTAAAATAAGTAAATAAATTTACATTTTACTGTATTATTTTATTACGTATGTATGACAATATAATTAGGAAAACCATAGCTTATCATCTGATACATTTAAATAGCCATAGATAAAGACAAACTATTTTTTAAATAATTTATTAACTTTATTTCAAATGTTTACATCTTACTCTCCCTATGCTCAAGCCAAACTTACGCCGTGAAGCGATTGCAGCGCTCGAAGTGGCAGAAATATTTATTACGCCACTATCGTAGCGTTAAAATAACAATATTACAAAATAATTCTTACAACTCATGGGATTTACAATTGTTTTTTTTTTCAAATTCACTATGATTTGCAAGAAAATTATAAATGAAAGTATAAAAAGATTTACGGATTCCTAAATTTTTAATACTTTATATTCTTATTTGAAGAAAAAACAAATAATTAAAGGATTTAAAAAGTATTACTGAAAAGGTAATTATTTATTAATTATTAAATGTTTAAATGTTAATTACTATAGTGACTTGTTATAGTTTCATGGGTCCCTGGTAAATTTTAATTAGTACAACGTTGGCTTCAAATATTTTTCTTTGGGTAAATTTTTGGAGAATTCTATTATACCCACCTTCCATTTTAACGTAATTTCTGGCAGGTTAATTGCTGGTGTGGCACTCTTCTACTGTGCCACACCAGCAATATAGAGTCCCAGATATGGCCCAAATAGTAATGAGTTTATTAAAGATTTGTTTGGACCCACCTTTTAGTGGGGTCTTCAGGCAATTTCCGGTTTTTCTCATAGGATAACGCATCACTGAATTACTGCCTTATTTTTTAAAGAAATTCACCGTTATTTTATACATATATATTTGATTTAGTATAACAGTTTTTATTATATGAAATTTTTTTGGATTTTTAATTCTTTAAGAAGCCAAGACAATGTAAAGGTAAGATGCCTGCTCCTGGGGATTGAAGAATCGGGGTTTTTTTCTGTATGTGTGGGTGTTTGTATTGTGGCACTATTTTGTTCACCCTGTTTAAAGCTTAATAATTCGTGTTTTTTTTTTTTTTTTTTTTTTTGTCGAAATTTTCCGAAATATTAAAGGAAGGTTTGTGTATTGAAGGATCGATGCTATTAAATTTTGGTGGTTAAAAATCGAGGGGGCAGGAGATAAAGAGGGTGGTCGTGTCATATCTCTAGTAGGGTCAGACTTAATGACGATTTTACATGTTATTAGTATTTACAATTCACATCAAAGTTAAGCAACTCGTTGCTGGATTTTCTTATTAAATATAACAAATGGCATTTCTATTTTTCGTAAACATTTCAGTATATTCGAACAAATTCAATTGGCGACAGGAAACTTTATAACATATATTACACTTGCAATTTTGCCATAAGTTCACCATACATTAGAAATAATAAAGGATGAATTTTCGAACTTATAATTACTCGTATGTCGATATTAAATAAGGATAACTTAGAGACTATTTGCCTTAAAATCTCCTTTAATATGGTTAAAAGAATTTAAACTTTCAACTGCTTACAGAAGGTAACTAATGAATTAATCTTTGTAAACTTCCCACCAATTAGTTCTTAATTCTTAACTGAAAAAAAAAAAAATATTATTTTATTAATTCTCATAAAAAAATTTCAATTTATTTTTCAGACTTGAGAAGAAGAATATCATGAAGAGTATTATTATTATTATTTTCTTATTGGCCTTCGTCTTCTCTACACAAGGTAAATAAAACAATTCTTGTAATTTTATCTTAAATTCTAGATATTTATTTAAATAATTCTATTTTATTCTTTGTATTCTTAATTAAATTTAAATTTAAAATTATTTTTTTAGCATTGGATGGAGACGTAAAAACAGATAAAGGTTGCCCTTTCATTTCCATTCAATGTGATGGGTATTGCGTAAACCAAGGCTACAAAAGAGGTTATTGTGATGGGCCTTTAAATACAAAATGCACTTGTTTTAACAAATAACAAGAAAAATTTTCTTTTTTACTAATGTAAAATTATCTATGACATAATAAAAATTCTTAAATATTTAATTATTTTTATTTATTTTTAACGCTTCTTATTGTATAAATATGATGATAATAAGGGCACGTCACAAATAAAAGTATATACATAAAATACTGACGAGCTAGAGAAATTTTCTATGACTCGCCAGTATTTTTTTTTTTATTAATTAATCTGATTTAAGATAGTATATTTTCCGTATTCACATTGAAATCTAATTTAAATAGCAACGTTATCTGTAATCCTGTCGTTGATTAGTTGAGCCGTCGACTTTTTTTTTTAACATAGGAAGTATCAGAAGTTGACATTCTGTATCTCTCTAATCTGTGGTCGACTCTTGCCGAGTAGCTTGTTCGGCAACCGAGTTATCCGGTTGTTCGGTAACCGGGACAAATGAATTCAAAATTTTGTTAGAGAACCGCGGTTTGACTTTTATTATAAAATCATTCCACGAATGTTATTTGGTGGTTTTTAGCCACTCGGTCAATAGAGGAGCACTCTTCCTCCAATATCTAATAAATACATTTTGTTTTTGATTCGATTTTACGTACATTTTTCTCATTCTCACTCGTCCTACGTTATTCTTCTTTCTTCAGTCTATTTTTCCCCTGTTTTTTTTTTTTTTTTATTATAAGCACATAACTTTATGATGTCAAAAACTGACTTAAGGTGGTTCACTTTATCTAATTTAATGTTTAAGTCGTCTTCATTTACGTTGTGTTGCTTAAGCCGATTTTGTCATTTAAGCTGGCATAAAATTTGCAATGTAAATAGCTTAATTTTCAGAGTAGAGACGAGTTTTATTTTAAAAACAATTGCAAATGCTATTAACAAGCATTAAGTCTTCATTGAATCTTCATTAAAACACTGGACGTTGAGGCCGTCTATAGAGTTCTGTATGTATTGCTTTCCCCATGTGTAAAAATAACAAAGATTTTATTCATTTTAATGAACTGCATGTAAACATGTAAACGATGCATATCTCATAATTAATTTAGTATCGTTATTAATCTGCCGACAATCATAAAGAAGTATAACTAAGGCGGTGGTTCTGTGTTGAGGCGCCTAAACTCTTTGAATGCAAATTGCCCGCCATGTTACCGGAGGTTTTTGATCATATTAAGCTTCAATATTCAACGAGAGACTTAAAAACTTTCGTGGCTTTCGCTTGAAATAATAAATTAAATGCTACGGGTACACATTTCACGGGTAAATGAATGTTTTATATGTTTTTTTTTTTTAAATTTTTTTTAAAAAATCACTGCAAGTTATGGAGAAAGAAGAATACTCATCAACTGGATGATGACGAAGATACTGCTAATGACAGTTCAAACAGAGGATGAATATGCCACTCCTATTCAAGACTAACGAGTAAGAAGTCCAATAAAACAATTATTCGTGCAGTTTTTCCTACATTTCTATGTTATTATTAAAATCAGCTCTTTCAAGTCTGTACGGGTGCCACAAAGGATAGGTTCGATTAGTATTATTCGAACGTTAAACAGACACAGTTTATTTTATCGTTGGTTACGATACAGTCATCTGAGACTGAAAATTAAGCTGACAACTGGGCTAAAGTCCTCAAATTTCTCTTTTTTTTTCAATCACTAAGAAGATTACTGAAGAATACAAAACCTTTTTGTCTTTACAAATCCGTCGTTTCACGATTACCAGTGAGTGACAACCAAAGAAAAACAATATTCATTTACAGAGACGAGCATTTATTTTAAGTAAATTAACTGTTGCTTAATGAGCAAAGCAATAATTTATCATAAATACTAGATCGGTGATGGCGAACCTTTTTGAGAAATGGGTCAAATTTTGTTCATTATTTTTTATAATACTAGTTCGTGGGTAACTTGGAAAGATTAAGGGGAGGATGATTAAAAAGTACTTTTTTTTGGTTCTCACTTTTAAAATCCTCTAAAAAGTTTACGTTTCCTTTTTGTTTAACAACTTTTACTTTTGCAAGTGAAGAGCAAAAAATAAAGGTCGACGTCAAACAATTGATATCAATGGGGTGATACCATGAATTACCGCACCAGGTCACACCATGCCCATGTCGGTAGTCGCCCATGCACTGAGTATTTGAATGAACAAGGAATAAAAAAAATCACATATATATTAGAGAGGTTGAGGCACAAGTTCAAACGTTAAACGTGTACGGGTAGCAGAAGTACACGTTACACGTTTCAAGTCCAAGTAAAAATCGTTGAGGCACACGTTCATAACATCACGTGACTCAGTGAGCATCGCGCATTGACTCACGGGAAATAAGTTGAAAAAAAATGGCGGACGCAAAATAAATCATAATTTTAACCCCAAACACAAAAAACGAAGATGTTTAAGCCGATCGTGTACTCACCAAGCTACACGTAGCAAACGCCATTATCGACGGTCCAGAACTGCCAGATGGTGGCGCTCACCCGTTACCCTACACGTTTTGGGCTAAATACGTGCGCCTCAACCTCTCTATTATGAAATATTATTTATTAATAGATATAGTTACGTGTATGTGTAATAAAGTTGATAATAAAGTTGAAGTATATTTAATGAGAAATCTGTTATTGTTTATTTTCAGATAGTTTCTTATTATTAGGTTCATATTCCGTATAAATTAGTTTAACGTATTTCGAAGTCAATTAATTTCCAAGTTTATTACTATTGGTAGTTTTTACAAAATTCTTTGAAGAAAACAATTTTTCACACGAATATGTAAACCCAAACATCGTTAAAAGAGCATTAGCAAGTTTCTTCATTAATATAAAATTATTTGGTAAATAATCCCATACGTTTAATAAAATATTTTCAATTTTTAGTGTTTCAATTTATCATTATTATCTGCACTGTTTTCAGACATTTTTTCCTTCTACTTCGGAAATCAAGTTTTCAAATTTATTTTTCCACACTATACTGCTTTGAAATTCATCTAATTCGATTTCTAAATCGTGGATAATTAGCCACATAAATTCGGTTAACTCCATTGTTTCGAATTCCTCAAAAGCTTGTTTTATTTTCTGTATAATCACAAGTTGGCTCCCCTATAACACTGTTGATTTTTCCGTTTTACATGAATTCCGTGTTGTACGAGTCACTTAGATTTTACAAATACGTGTGCCGGGCTGTGAACGGCTCACGTATTTGTAAAATTTAAGTGGCTCGTACAACACGGAATTCATATAAAACGGAATAATCAACAGTGTTATAGGGAGTTCGACTGTATTTTTTAATTACATTTTCTTGAATTTGAAAGCGTATTTTCAAAAATTATTGTGTTTTGAAAATGTTTTTCAAAGCAACGTTGTTGTATGTCAAAATTCCTGAATACTGGCATTCAATTTCCTCTAATAATTGTGCAAATTGTCGTTTATTAAGACCTCTTGCGTTTATAAAGTTTATGACTTTTATTACAACTAGCATTACATTGGAAAATGTTTTTAAACCTTTCTTCGTACATAGAACTTGCTGGTGTATTATACAATAAAATTCAATTAGAGAACGTGTAATATTTTGCTTAAGATACTGAATAAAACAAATGTTTTTCCCACCATATTGGGTGCACCGTCTGTTGTTATATTAGCTCTTCTTTTTGCAACTTTTCAAAATGTCTTTTACATTGTGTGTATTGTACGTGAAGTGACTTTCTCGTTACAAATTACACAAAAAGTCGTTTTATTCTTTTCAATCACACCATATTTATCAAACCATTCTGTATGATATGGTCTGGCTGGAACTTGTATCGTTTCGCGTGGGTCAGTGTCTGGCCGCTGGTCATAGGTTCGCCACTACTGTACTTAATCATGCATAAAGAAGAGAGATGATGAAATGTCGCGGTCGAAACCAGAGTTTAAGACGTCGCGATATTGAATGAAAATACTAAATTTACTGCGAAAAGTTTGTGTAATTTGTGCCGAAACGTAAAGCCAATTTAATAAATTGAAACGTGATTATAAAAAATTAAGAAAAAATTCATTGTTATTTAAACTCGTGAGTTATAGTCTAGGGCTGTTTTTTTTTTAATCAAGGCAAAGTTTAGATTAAATATTAACGGACATTTCCGCCATGAGTGAAGAAATTTCATCGGGAATTATTAATGGAGTTGATCAGTTCCATAATAATAAAATTAACGATCTTCTTTAAAACGTCTAAAACTTATAAAATATTAATTTTTAGAAATTTAAATAATTTTTGATCTCATTCAAAATGCACATAAATTAGTTAATTAGTTAAATGTAATTTTATTTAGAAATTTATTCAAAATAATTTTGTTTAAAAATAGGCGATTGGATTGCCATCTTGTGCTAATATTAATAAATATTCAACGAGAGACTTAAAAACTTTCGTGGCTTTCGNATTTAACCTTTTATGTAGTTATTAATATAACCACTAGATGGTGATCTAATCGCCTAATTTTAAATCAAATTATTTTATACAGATATATTAATATATGAATGAATTAACTTTATATATTAATTATATTTAATATTAATTTTAATTTTTAATATTTTGAGTAAAACCATGAAATATATTAAATTTAAAAAATCTGATTTTAATAATTTAAAATTATAATTTCACAAAATATCAAAATTACGTCACCAGATGGCAATACGATAAATGAAGGACACCTAGTATTTATTTGAAAATTCTTTATTAATAATAATAATAATAATTCGTAATTAAATAATAAAAATTATACTTGAAAATTTTCTACAACTTTATTAATAATATAAAATATCACAAAATATGGAAGTAAAATTAAATATTTGTAACGATGCCTACTTTAAACTAGACTCTTATTTTCGGCTATTTTCTTAAATGTATTTGATTAGAATATTAGAATTAAATCGCTAAATATATTTTTTTAAACATTTTCTGAAATCTAAAACAGTCCTAAATAAGTGAAAATAGTTTCCGGTAATAAGTTATGACGAAACAGTAGCCGATGATGACGTGACTTCCTCTCTCTCACACACACACACAGTTATCGTCCAATAGTCTAGCTTTAAACGAAAAAGACCAATCGAATCGCGCATTTGATTGATCGATTTAAATTGTGCTTTGGCCCGATTGGTGGCCTTTTGCAATATTTTTCCAATACGGTTTCATGTCGTAGATATATTTTGAACTAAAATTAAACGGGTAATTTCTAACAATTTACATATTTATACATTATTATCGTACAGCTTTCTTTTTTTTTACGCTTTAAATTATGTACAATAAAGTTAAAACATATTCCTCCCAGGGATAACAAAATATAACCAATTAAAAACCAACAACGATAAATAGGCATTCGTTTATGCGTAAAAACAATTATCTCGTTGGAGATGACTTAACGTTTAAAAAAATATACACTCTCGTCTGGCAAGAACATTTGGTCCCTTGAGTAGCAACATCGCAAATCATTGACCAAGGCAATAATTGACGAGTTAACAATTCATCCAATATGGCGAAAGCGCGATAAATTTCTTTTTTTCATTATGTATCATCAATAGGTGGACGGATGAACCGCAAAAAATCGAAAAAATAAAAGAGGAAAACGGAAATTTTCAGTCGTTTCTATTCGAGTTTTTTCATTCTATCTTGCTTCGGCTTCAGGTACGAGTTATAAAAGAACCTGCTGAATAGGACCAAGTAAGAGACGTACATCAATATGGCCAAATGAGAACTCCTCATGGAAATCTGGCAAAATTCTCCGCGCAATTTGGTCCGATAGGCCCAGAAACAAACGAAACATCCAGCAAACATTTGAACGATTTGAACTGTGGTTATTGCCTGAGCCACGAATTTCGGTACGGAAATTCTCAAGGCTCTCAATGCGTAGTAGGAATACATGAAGGAATGGACGAAGTAATTCATCACCATAAACCAACGAGCCGGTCCCAAATATTCGGTATAAGTATACCAAACGAAGAGCAAAACGGTAATGTGATGATACCAGTGGAGGAAGATCAATTTTTGTTTTCTCAAGACAATGAAGACGGTGTCACCAAGTTCAGAAATCTTCGACAAAGTAAACATCCAAGCCCAAAATCCGGAGACTTTAGTATGTTGCATAAAAGTAGGATTGCAGACAGAAAAGGTGAGTCCGAATTCTCTAATGACATGTAAAAACTCGGGCATAGTTCTTAGAGTTCCCATGATGCTGAATACAGCCAAGACTATGTTCCACACGGTCAAAATTCGTCTGAGGTCGAAGGGTGGACGACTTTTCATATAAGCTCGTCCGGCAAAGATAAAAATCATGTAGACACTCACAGAATAAAGAGATAATTGCCAATAGTTCTTCATCCATTCCTTCTTCACTTGTTGGTCGAATTCATTCTCAAAATTAAAGACTATAGAATAATGAGGAATAGTAGACAGCGTAGACGAAGAATTGTTTACTATCGCCTCCATTTCAACCGTAAAATTATTCGAAATCTGCAAAAGAAAGAAAAATAATAATAATTACTTTTTATCGTCAACTCGTTCCTATTGTGTGGCTCGTAAAGCGTGTCACAATGAAAATCAACTCAAATTTCAAAACAAATGGTCAATTTATTTATAAAACAAATTTGTAATTCTTAATTAAACAAAATAGTAATTTCATTTGACAGATCGGTACCTTTACTTCGATTCTAATACGATTACAATCGTATTTATACACACTTCGACTCGAATTCACCACTACTTCCGGAACAAACAAACAACCTTATGAACTCAGATTTAACCTTATAACGTACTGATCGATAACGACTATAATTGGCCTCTTTCTCCTAACACTACGATCGAAGTAGATCGAATCGATCCTGTGCAAAGATTTTATTGTGTAGACGAGTAGACGTCACGCAATTGCTAAGGTTATACACACAAAACTGCTTATTGTACCCTTATCCAGGATACTAGATACGAATATTCGTCAATCCTAACACTTGTAATTAACATTTAATTCTCGTTTCTCATAAATATAGTGTCTAATTTAATTAAAACTATCCAGGAATACAGTTACTTTGACGTATCTTATCCAACCAAACATCGTTAAACGAGCGATCATTAATAAAAAGAGCACTTACCTCACGGAGAGGAGAGTCGTTCGTCCGATTGTCGCGAAACTGGCGCATGCATTATCCGCGAACAGTTTTAATTCGACATTGTTGACCTTACGAAATTCATAATCGACGTCAGTTTGTCCTCTCGCGCTAAACACATACCTCCAACCGATTGGTCGGATGGCAAATGTCGTCCAAATGACGTTTACTTACGACAGCTATCTCTCCCCCCCGCAACCAACCAGACTATTTTCAGTCGGCTAAATTTAATATTTTTCGGAAATAAAAATATTATTTCGTAAGTTTTCCAAGCACGTTTATGATTCTTTTTTTTATATAATGCGGCATTTTGTAATCGAATTTTATACCGGTGGGGGAATTCTTCTTTACAGAATCTATACGAATGTTCTCCTATCTGATTCTTTTCTTCTTTATTCTTAAAATTCCTTCACGTCATATGCTACGTAATGATAACTTTTATTAATATTTAGCTCAAAAAATCCTCTAAATCTTGCAGTTTTATTCGGTTTCTAACTGCCAATTGTTTCAAACGTGGAAGTTAAAGGTTTTCGGTCACGCTTGCTTCTATTCTAATCAATTATTTCCAATCTATTTTCAATTTTAAATCTATTCTGTGGTTCTAATAACAATATTTTTACGTCTTATGGAATCAATAAATTTGGTAGAGAGTGAGATTTTTCCATCAAAGCGAACTACAGTAGAAACAAAGCGGAAGAGGCTATAAGATCCATGAAGTTGGTAAATTCCCCAGGCATTATCTACACACAGAAATAGAAAGTAGGCCTAGGTTGCCCGTGAGGGTGTCCATTCTTCGGCCTTAGACATTCGCCTGGGGCTAAGGAAGGCGAAAGTTTTGTGTCAAGGATAGTGCACGCGCACGTAGCATGTCCGTTGTTTTAAAGATCGTTTCGGTTCGTTCACCTTCTTAGAACAAATCCATTTATCAATCGTCCGTTATTCGCAACAGACTAGGTACACCACAAATCGAAATTATAATTATTTCATGCCAAAAATTTAAGATTTTAATAACGAATTTTTCGTTGAAAACGTAATGTTCATTATTATTTTCTTAATGGTGTAGAAATAGATAAGGTTATTAACCTTCAAATAGTGTCGAAAGAACAGTAGAGAGGTTAGTAATATCCGGAATATTTTATCATACGTTTAAGATATAGAACACGGTTATTTAGAGTTATTTTAGTTTTTTAAAAATTCTATATAACTATTTCATTATGTACCATAGAATATAGAGGAAATTGAGATGCTCGCAACACTATTGTTTAATATTTATATTAATCATAATGATCACGTTTGTTTATGCTCCAGACACAAAAATTATAGGATATTAAAAGATAAATTATAGATTCTAGTGTTTATCTTTCAAATACATTGTATAATACACGTATAAATGACTCATATTTCTCTCAAGAAAATCCGGCTTTGATTTCTTCTATCACTAAAAAGAGGATATATAGGCTTACTGTACATTAAAATATGCATAAATACCATCTATTATTATAAATATTGTTTCACAATATTTTAATATTGACTAATGACAAAAAATAAATTATTTAATTTAAATTAATGCAATATTATAGTTTGGAAATACAGTATAGTGTATTTATTTTGTTAAATGAACGTGTAAACACACGAAGTTGATCGATGACAACTCGTGGTGCAAGCAAAATATCTAGCAATTTGAATGGAAGCACTTTTGAATTTGGTAATAAAGGCAATATTATCCCATTGCTTAATATTTTTAGTTTGTTTTTTTTAAAACAGAATACAACTTTCATTAATTTCTGTGTTGCACGTTCCTGTTGACTCGAACACAACACCACAATTCCCATCACTGTGCGGGTTCTATTTATTTAGAGATTTCTGCAGCAATTAGTGATTATTTTCTGGAAATTCAACGATCCGTCGTGAGAGTTAGCATTATTAATAAAAATTTGTTAACTGGTCAACACCAAGGACTTTAAACTACAGTCCTTGGTGTATGTAGGACTATAAACTACAGTCCTGTAGTATATAGTCCTTTTGTCAACACAGGTAGCAGCTGTAATTTTGTGAAACTGGTTCCGCGAAAAGTGAGATTGAAATCGATCCCCCTAATGGAAGAGGACTGAATATCGATTCTAAGCCAAAAAACAAAAAATAAAATAAAATAAAAATTTGTTAACTGGTCAACACCAAGGACTTTAAACTACAGTCCTTGGTGTATGTAGGACTATAAACTACAGTCCTGTAGTATATAGTCCTTGTGTCAACACAGGTAGCAGCTGTAATTTTGTGAAACTGGTTCCGCGAAAAGTGAGATTGAAATCGATCCCCCTAATGGAAGAGGACTGAATATCGATTCTAAGCCAAAAAAACAAAAAAATAAAATAAAATAAAATAAACTGGGTCACGGACCGCCTAGTATTTTTTTTTTATAATTATAGAGAAACCTCATATTGTCGCATTTCCGTATGAGTCTAGACGAACTATAAATTTGAAAAGTTGGCACGCGTAACAATAGCGTGTCAAAATTTTGTTCCGCAACGGTCGTTCATACCGACTCGATTGTCTAAATTTTTTACGTCTACGATTAGCAAATTTCGCAAAGTTTAACTAAGCCGAACGTGATCGAGTAAGTTGCAAACTTTCCATTTTTCTCTGTGCCCCCTCCCCATTTGCAAATCTCGTTAGTGAAGGCTTCGGGATAGTGCAATCTGTACATTCGCGTAAAGCCTCACTTAGAAAGGCACCTACTTGATTAATGCTGCAAAATGTGTAGAAGACCCCGAAGTCATAACACTCCGTGTTAACATCCCCTGTACTTCTTAGTATATACAGTTGACCCCCTATAACACTTGATTTTTCCGTTTTATATGAATTCTATGTTGTACGAGTCACTTAGATTTTACAAATACGTGTGCAGGGCTGTGAACGGCTCACGTATTTGTAAAATCTAAGTGACTCGTACAACATGGAATTCATATAAAACGGAAAAATCAA
>NW_019385302.1:128946-138654 GCF_000671375.1 Centruroides sculpturatus | reverse complement strand
TAATAGCGAGGTTGGGGCTGAAGTTTTCATCTTTAAAACTTGAACGTCGAGCGTCGCTATCTTGTAAGCGGCGCTCGACGTTCGACGTTCACGTTTTAGAGATGAAAACTTCGGCCGCAATCTCGCTAATTCTTTCAAAATTTCTTAAAATGGTGGGAAAAAAATACGAGGGTGTAAACTGTAAGAGGCCTAGGAGTGCTATAAAATTACAATTGCAGGAAATGAGGAAAACATTTTTAAAAACTAAGATGTACAGTATCTCTTCAAGGATGTAATTAATAAAATAAAAAGTCTACGAGAAGGGAAGTATAGTTCATAATTTGTTTTTTCTGCTTTCGAAACTTTTCCAGGAAAAATTATAATGCAGAAAGAAATGGTCGAGGAGTTTTTTTCTGGAGTTCTCTAAAGATAAAATTCTGTCAAAACCACTTATTTTCGACCTATATATTAATCCAATGAGAGCAAAAACAAATTGATTTCTCGTCATATTCTCATTTTTCTACTTTTATTATAAAAAAAAGTGTGTGTGGCCTTTATTTCGCACGTCTCAAAAATCAAACATTTGTTCAAAGGGTGGAGCAAACGAATTGGCATTTGGAAAAGATTCCAGGGACGAACTGAACGTGTAAAGATAATATTAACAAATGGATAAAACAATAAAGAAGAGATTTAAAGAGAAAACTAAGAAGATTAGAAGAGTGATGGGAGAAGAGAAAGTGATGTCTACTTCATAAAGTCAAGGAAAAGAAAGGCGCGGAGCGTATCCGACTGGCTATCCTTGAAGATATAAATCTCCAAGCTCCTTGACCGGACTAAAATAAATTTATAACCAAGTATTTAATAAACTGAGGTGAGTGACGATCGTTGTTATTATAGACAAGCAATTAAGCTAAATATAAACAACCTCATTTCGTAGTTACCGACGAGACATTAACGCGAAGAAAGCGAAACAGTTTAGTGTGAAAACTTCGAAAACTGGTAACTCGAGTTTATAAAATATTATTATTGCTTTCATTTTTATCATAAATACGCGTAAAAATTCTATTTTCTTAACGCATTTACCTTAATTACGTTAGAATAATAGAAAACTTCATCTGTTGGCCTAATACCCTCTTACTAATTAGACTTAAAAAAAACTATAACTAGTAAATATACTTACGAAAAAACAAAATAATTCTTACAATCTATTTCTTAAGTATAAAAAAAAAATTAAATATATTCACCATTAATATTTTTAAAACGTTATCTACATTTAAGCTTCTATGTC
The DNA here is from genome assembly GCF_000671375.1 of Centruroides sculpturatus. Taxonomy (NCBI): domain Eukaryota; kingdom Metazoa; phylum Arthropoda; class Arachnida; order Scorpiones; family Buthidae; genus Centruroides; species Centruroides sculpturatus. The sequence goes on along the minus strand of NW_019385302.1, from coordinate 137,387 downwards.
GTCTACTGAAACAATATGGCGTCGTCCTCTGGTTTAACTCTATTAACTTTTCCCATACTTTATAGAAAAACTACACAGAAACTTTGTAATTCCAAGTAACCAATTGTGATTTTCATAAGCCAATAACCAAATAATCCTGATCATCAAGACAGATCACTGATCAATAACCTCACAGAACGAATATAACCTCACAGTGAGATTTAAACCCAATTAATCTATATATTACATATGGCACCGTTCCAACCGAGTCGACATTTAAAATTCTTGATTTGGTCGTTGATGCAATTTTAATATTCGAATTTCCTTTTTATAAATAATTAATATACAGTCCTTTTACATAATTGAAATATACCCGGAAATCTACACTTTTTCAGTATATTTTACTTCATTTGTATGGTGTATGGGTTGTATAGAACTTTCATTATTCATTACCGGACACTAGACTTTCAAAATGTTAAAATTTCCAGTCGATTATATAAAACCGTGGGTCTTTCTATAAGGAAATACCCATATAGTTCCTGCTCAATGATCAAGAAGGGTGTAACAGTGAAGTTCTTCAACCCCCTCCGATCTTCCTCTCGTAGACTTTAATCCCTTTCCTGAAATAAAAGAGAAGTTGAAGTATGCCACTTCAATAAACCACTGCCAGAAATCCTTCATTATATCATAAATGGCTTCAAGAAATGCTTTGATAAGTAATATGTACTCATACAGAAATTCATGGAAATTACTATGAAAATGGTGTTTTTGTGGTGTAATAAAACGGGGTAAAATATTCGGTTAATTCTTGATTCTATTCTTAATAAAAATACGTGACTATTTATTTATAAACAGAACACATAAGTTACAGAAGGAAATTACTATGAAGATGGTGTTTTGTAATTGTTTGTGTATTGTGTAATGAAAACGATGTAAAATATTCGGTTAATTTGAGTAATAAAAATACATAATGATTTACCTTATGAATATGTATTAATCAAGAGAAATAGCATTTAAGAAAATATAATGAAAACTCTTTTCCTTTTATATATATTTCTTCTTGAATTCCATATATTTTATTGTATACTTAATCTCTGGTATAGTATATCTCTGAATTCCAAGCACAACAACTTATTTTATTTGTTTATATTCTTAATTCATCAATAAATTAGTTTAAAAAACACTAAATATTTATGGTTTTCGCATATCTATTGTTTCATGTATGTAGTGTATAGTTATACTGTATATACAGCATGAGTCCATATAACATGATAAAGTGACGTTACGAAAGTTTTACAAGCAAAAGTAATGTGATAAATAGGCTAGAACAGAATTTAAAAATAATACATTTATAAATATTAATAATAATAATAAATTTTTCGCAATTTTTAAAGATATAATCTAATACTTTTTTTTCAAATTTTTAACTAGTACAAACAATAATAGTGTCAATTTTTCCTTCTAATTGTATCAACATGAGACAATAATTAATTCCCATTTGTCGTTTTTATAATGACGTCGAAGCCGATACACAAAAGAAAAACGATGACACAACCAATTATGAAGAGAATACAATAGAATAATAGAAAACAAATTATTTTGTCGATTATATATTTAAATAAATTCTTTTTTTTTTCTTTTACAAAATGTAGGGTATTGTTTTCTCAATAGAATCGATTAAAAGACACTAAATTCCCCCTCAATTTTATACTTATATATACGAATTTTTGACTAGTAAATTGTATTTCTTTTTTTAAATTAAGAAAAGTAAATGTTCTTATACAGTCGACCCCCCTATAACACTGTTGATAATTCCGTTTTATATGAATTCCATGTTGTACGAGTCACTTAGATTTTACAGATACGTGAGCCGTTCACAGCCTGGCACACGTATTTGTAAAATCTAAGTGACTCGTACAACATGGAATTCATATAAAACGAAATAATCAACAGTGTTATAGGGTTGGTCGACTGTACTAATATTCATATTTATCCATTAATGTTTTGGTATCCCAGCAAATACAATATAGAAATTGATATAAAACATGGAAGAAGTTACAGATAAATGAATGAATATTTAAATTACTATTTTAATCTTACAATACAAACTTTTCTAAATAAATATAATTCCTACAAAATAAATCTTTATATAAATAGATATAATTCATATAATTTAGAAATTCATTACATTTTCAATGCAACCAACTGTATAATTACTAAACTGCATCTACGAAGTGAATTTTAAAAGAAAAAATATATATATTCTTTTGTATTTTTTTAAAAATGTCGTTGTAATTACGAGTAAATAAAAATCAAGTTTATATAAGAATAAAACGATTCGTAGTTTGAAGCATGTAAAACAAAATGGCTGAATTTTTAACACTGACTAACGAAACCAGAAAAGGAAATTATTATTTAAATTTAATAAAATCGAAAAATGTCGGAAAGAACAATACAATACGATATTTAAATTAGTTGACGCATTACGTCACAAAGAAATTGACAAAATTTAAATTTTTAAATCTTAAAAAAACGGTTTTTTTTTTTAAATTTGTTTGTTCCTTAAGGAAAACGGAAGAAAATCTATAGCAGAATTTGTAATAAAAATGAATGTAAATAATAATAATAATAATAATACATTATTCTAAGATATATGAAAGTTGCATCATTAGCTGCTGATGAATCGCGATAAAAATTTTATTTTTATGGTTGTCAATATCGATAATTACTACTGATAAGCATTAAAAAAAAAAAATCTTGTAATTACACAGGAAAACCATTACGGAGATTTTAAAGATATGAAAATTATTACTCCATTTCTCACTAAGTTTAACTTTCAAAGAATAATTAAGATGAAATTAGTAACCTTATTAGATTTAAATTTAGTTTTTCTTACTGAATAATACTGAAAAAACATAGGAACAATACAAAAATTAGCTTCGTGCAACCAAACGAATAGACACGCGGACTGTCTGTTTTTTAATCAAATCAATCAAAGAAATTAAGCAAATTCTAATTCAAAAATACATATGTTTAAATAACAATACAAATGATTGTCTATGGAATTATACCGTTTATCTGTAACAGATTAGCCTATAGTTATTGACTACCTCCTCTTCTGGGCATTCAACCCTGTCCAATATTATATAATGGCTGTGTTAAACTAAATTATTGACAGATAAGTTACTGAATAAACGCGAACTACAGCTTTACATTTATTTATAAGTAATTACTTTTTCAATTGGGTACCGTACGTACTCTAATTCTTCAAAATAATATAAAAATGCAACAACAACATACAGACATACACGACACTCCTTTAAATTTAAAAAATATTACGTGCTGCCATCTCTCGGACATTTATTAATATAATTATTTATCCGTAAATATTTAATTATTTTCTTATCTATTTATTAGTTTTATTTTAATTATTCAAAATAAACTAAAATAAATAAAAAGCTAACTACAAATTACTAAAAAATATTTGTCAATAATTTTAAATTAACGGTTTACGTAACGATTTATTTTATTCATAGGAAGCGCTGCAAGCAACAAATTCTTTATGCCAAATTCTATTATAAAAATTTACCAAAATATCGCCAAAAAAAATAAATAAATATTTTTTTTTGTTTTTTTTTTATAGATACGTATTTTACGATAGCGAATATCCGCAGTTAAAACCACTTTAGTAATAAAATAGGCTATAATGCATTTTGGCAACAGAAGTGATGTTTCGAGTCGATAATAAAAATTTCTGCTTCCTCCTCACGTTCGTACTTCGTTACCAAGTAGACAAACTATTTATCATAAGTTAAAAGTTTTTCAAAGTAGTATAAAAATCTATAGATAAAAGTAAAATTCTCCATCCATCCCGCCTATCCAGTTAAAAATGGAAAAAAAAGTGGCACGCGATGAATACACATGAAAGCGATACAACACTAATTAACTGTCCTAGTAGACGAGACGATTGTCACATGTTTGTTTTACATTTTAAAAAAAATACTATTCAAAGAATACAATTATTAAAATATATAAAGTGTCATTTATATTCCTAATTCAATTCGGATAATTAAAACGAAAAATATATCGTGCGATAGTCTATTCATTATAATCATTTTTTTAAATATAATACATATATATATATATCTTTCTCTATTCATAAATATTCATTTCCAAGAAATATTTGGCCTACTTACATACATACGTGCGATTTGTTTTTTTTTTTTTCCTTTTTAAAATTGGTTTATCGGGAATCACGCAAACTCTAAAAAAACGAATTTTGACAGGGGCCACAATTAAATATATCATCATTTTGTCTATATAATTTCCAAGAATTTACTGGAATATAACTCCATCAACGTTATTTACAAACATTTTTTACAACCGCAAATTACGATAGCGTGCGCCATTTATTAAACGAATTCTCTCTCTCTATTGACTCTATAAAATGCATTTTTATAGCTTTATTAATGTGTTTAAATAAAATATTTTAGAAATAAAAATGTAATTGCTGTTTTTCTTTCTTTTTTTTTTCTTTTTTAATAGAATTATTATGACTCTGTCGGAATTTTTCACCAACTCCGTTTCGAAATTTCGTGCGTGTTTATCTAGTTTTGTCATCCATCTTGATTTTAAAACGATATCGATTTATATTTGCATATATCTGCGCTGTTCCGAGACACGATAAATCATCCGCTATATTATTGTAGAGATTACAACTATTGATAATGTATTTTGATGATTTTAATACATTGTTAAGATCAGCCGCCGCCGCCGCCGCCATGTTTAACGCGCGCGTATTGATAGAGACCGAGAATAAAAGACTAAATTTATCAGCACCTGATCAATACCCGAAATACATAATATTCATAAAAGCTATTTTTAGTAATTGGCGCTGAGTTTCTTTTATAATATATTAAAAATTTTATTTAAAAAAAAAATCTAGCTGTGGCTACGCGCCACTCCATAGAAAACAGCTGCAGAAACACGAAAAATGTTGGTCTTTCTACGAATTCGCAATGATAAATCAATTATTGATATCTTTAAGAATTGATGACGAAGATTTCTTCGAAGTAATCGCTCAAATTTATCTACAAGAGCTGAGCAGGTGTAACGGAGAGCACTTTTTTTACTATCATCTTTATTGAGAAACGATGCCAAAACTTAGAAGGGAGGGGGAAAAAAACGGATCGCGTGCCATCCACAATAAGCATCCACACCATACAGTTACCGATCTACATGAGTTTTACATAAAGTTTGCGTGGATCGCTCATCCATTCCTCACACTTGAGAAAAATAATTGAGTAGCAATCTTATCAATATGGCGGCGGATAACCGGTACGGCGCATCTTCCTCCTCCTCCTCAATTAATCTGTATTGATTTATATACTCATTTACGTGAATTTCACGTGATAATTGAAACACTCGAGTTTATCGGAATTTACTTCCGTTCCGAAAAAGAACGGGCGGTTTAAGTAATGCCTCTGTAGTTCTTTCGAATGGCGGGCGCGCCTTAAAATATTCATTTAACGATTATATAAATCGATAACGTCTATTTTTGTCAGAAATTCCGTCCGCGTGTTAACCGAATCGGGATTTATAGATAATTAATTAAGTTCAAATCCACGAATGGGAAGTCGAGACACAAGAAATATGGATGAACCGTAATATTATCATTATCCGGAACGGATTAAATGACTGTAAGAAAAATGGAATTCCGTCACACGTGACCGTTTAAGGACGTAACTAAGGCAACGGAACGAAACAAAACTCTAGATAAAATCTGAAAGAACCTTTACTAATTGTGAAACAAATGCGATCTGTTTGACTAACAAACATTAAAACTCGACTTCCCATTATAAACTTCCAGACACACATCAGCACAGATGTTATTATTAACGATAAAGCTGTAAATTGTTCTATTTTTTTCTAGCTAAATTAAAATAATAATTTACACATTTATAAATGTCAGTCTTGCAAATAATCTATAAAATCTAACTGTTATACATTTTATAAAAATTAATTTTTTTTAAAATTTATTATGAACTAAAGTAACATTTAATATTTGGTATTTTGCATCGGTTACCATCCGCCATATTTAAAAGATAAGCGGCAGAATCTATTTTCGCGTATTAATAAAAATGGCGAAGGAATGACGAGTTGTTTCGTTTCTGTGCTATTTTCTTTTATTAAAAGCGAGTGTTTTTTTTTTTAAATTCCCTTTATTTACCTTATATAAATTAGTTTTTTGGAATTGTTTGGATGAAGTAAATTTTTTAGCTTAATTGGTTTTAACTACGTGGGAAGCTTCGTTAATTGAAATTGTCCTACATTCTCGTCCACCCACGCGAAAAGAAATCAATAAATCCTCCCTCCAAGCGTTTTACTTCAATCGAATTCTCCCTTCATCGACCTTCTCGATAGCTAAAGGTTAGAATTGTCTACAGTTTTTTCAATTGGTACATAAAATATTCCACAGAAAATTCACTTTCTATATTGTTTAATGTGTCCCAGACGGGCAAACAATGGAGCAAAGTTATGCCACCGTTTACTGAAAAAAAAAAAAGTGCTAGAAATATGACAATTATTTTTATAATTTAGAGATTCTCAAATTATAAATTGAAAGGCCAGAATGTCATTGGCTTCGAAATTAGTTTGTTAGAGCGTGAAACGAAATCTGAATTAATCATCTCATCTGCGTTAATAGTTATAAAACTAGGACATTCCAAGACTCTCTAGGTGCAGGCACTATCAGGATCTCCGCCATCTTGTTGCACGCCGCGTCAACTCTGTAATAGAGCAACCCGCTGATTAATTAATATGCAAGGAAATTACCGCCCAAAACTCCTCACTAACAGTCGTCGTGTCAACATTTAAGTGGTTCTAATTTATTGTAAAACGAATAAAAATAGCATTTTTTTAAAAGAGGAATGCTAAATGCAGCCATTCTTAGTGACACGATCGCAAATCGAACCTCACCCTGTTTTCCTATTCAGATAATAACTAGATCATCCTGCCATGTTCGAAGGAAATCTATGCGAGAATACTTCCGGTTCGTCGTGTCTATATATATATTGATCGATCCTTCAATACGTCGCGTAATTAATGCATAAAGCACTTGTACCTATCGATCGTAGTCTTACGCGATGTGATGATTACGCTACCTCTAACTCTTTCGACGTACGAGACGTTTAAGATTCGCAACGCATTAAAAAAAAAAATGGCAGACAAATCAAAGTACAGCTTGGTAAAATTGTTATTTCCGTTTTCTATACACCAGCTAAATCCATGTTTTCAATCAATAAAAATCTAGAATTGGCATAAGTATCAAGTTTCGCCATCGATGAAGAAATATATAATATATGAAACAGGACACGCTACATAATTTATAAGGAACTAACGTTTCGGGACCAGAAATTATTATAAATTTCTCCAAAATTAATTTTTAAATATTCACAAGAACGTGTGTGTGTGTGTTTTATGCGAGACACACGTGATCTTGATATACTTTGTTTACAGTGTTATTATCTATTTTATTACCCGTCTTTATAAGTTTACAGTAGAGAACATCGAACGATTTAATGCTCTAAAGCATCTTCGGAAAAACAGGGATTGTAAAACAACACTTTATTCACAATACCCGAAGGCTTTGACTACGCATTTTGACCCGTTCGACACAAAATTACGAAATTTAATTTACAGTTACGTAATGTTACTTAACACAAGAAATGCAAACAGTTGCGGAATATAACAAAATAATAGAAATTAAAAACAGTTCAGATACTGTCGAAAGAATTCACTATCGCCTTTACTTTACTATACACAAATTGTGGAATTAACACAAAAAACAATTGAATAAACTACCAAACTTCAAAGTGTTTTAAGAATATGATGCGGAGTTAAAGGTCACAAAAGTGTCAAACACACCGAATCGCGTGGCGCGACGTCGTTAGCATTATCACAACTGCGCCAAAAAATTTTTTTAGCACCACAACTCCGTTAAATGAACGAAAATACATCGAAAAGACAATTAAAGGAGAAGCTACGAAATATGAAGTAAGCTGAACATAAACTAGACGTGTTTATCTTAACCGAGATACAGCAGTGAGCCATTTTTCTTTTTCTCCCCTATCCCAGCATCCCAATTTAGAAGAGGGGGAAGAGGAAGAGTAAACTTACCTGAGTGGCATCCGCCACTGAATCCTGGCGGAACACCCGATTCGTTACGAGTACGACCGACTACTAGCTCCACAGAAACCAAAGGTGCCGCGATCGAAGCGTGTCTATGACATCATCGATATAGTCACCGCTCGGTCGCGCCGCCAAACTCCAAGTGGCGTTCTACATCATTAAAAACATAAATTTTTATTCGTTTTATTCGGCAATAACAACACACGCAATTATATTCTGTAATACGATTAAATAGAATTTATTGCAAATTCTCAAAAAAAAAAAAAAAATTA
>NW_019385302.1:98592-128798 GCF_000671375.1 Centruroides sculpturatus | reverse complement strand
GTCGAACGTCGAGCGCCGCTATTTTGTAAGCAGCGCTCGACGTTCGACGTTCACGTTTTACAGATGAAAACTTCGGCCGCAACTTCGCTATAATTCTGGATCTTCTAATCGTTTATTTCTTCAGTAAATTCTGCCTTTTATGAAAACATTGAAAGATTAATATGGTTAGAAGAACCGAAACGTTTCTCCATGGTTTTTTTTCAAAATGAAAGGTCACTAGAGTTTTAATTTTCTACTTAAAAAAGAAGACTGTTTTGGTTACTATTGTAAAAATATGAAGGAACCCGCGACTCGGATCTTTTTCGAAACAATTTTACTCCACGAATGATTAAATATATTACAGAAAAATTACAAAATTTAAGTAATTTTTTTAGCTCCTAATATTTTTCTTAATATATTATAAATATTGAAGCCATGCCATATTTTTAATAAGCAAATTTCGTTTATTTATTTTGAAATCATAGAGAAATGCCCTTTAGCAATTACAGTATTTGAAATGAAATTCCTAACGAACTAATTTGATTGTCATAATCCAATCAAGTATGTTAATATATTTAAGTTCGTAACTATAAAGAATTGTTGTGTATTAAATTAACATTTGTATTTGGAATATTATTCGAAATGAATTTTTATTAAGATCTCAAAGATGAGGAAGAGTTAAACAAGAAAAAAATGATTGCGATTTTCGAGTTTTAATGAATTCGATAACCTTAGGAGCACGTTTAAACATAAAATTGACTTGTTTTTTGAAACCGTGTCCTGTTTTATATTTGTGGCGTAGTAAACACTAGTATTGTGTTTTATTCTAAAGACACATGGCAAATTTTCCATCAAATTCCTTTATTCGACTCAACTAATAAAGGAATTTGATGGAAAATTTGTCATGTGTCTTTGGAATAAAACACAATACTAGTGTTTACTACGCTACAAAAATAGACTTTTTATAATGGTTTTTATTGCATTTTTATATGCTCTTTTTGTGTATTTTCTTAATTGATCAAGATAAAATCAGTCTGTAATTCATATTCGCAAAGCTTTCTAAAATATAATTTAATAAAATATTCTTACACATTACATGGCATTACCGTTAATAAACATCTGTTTGAAAACACGTTCATCGGAGATTACATATGTTTACGTATTGCTGTCTTGTATTTTCTATTACAAAATAACCCACGGTCCAGTTCTACGTTACTAATTGCAACTATTACGTAGGTGGTTTTTTTTTCTTCCTAAATCTTTCAGAACAATTACATACTTTTGAAAGCTTTTGGGTCTAGTTTAAGTTTGAATGAATTAACCTCCTTGATGTTCTTCAATTTATGTAACAATAAATAATTCAAGTCATGCAAGTTATATAATATTATAATGAGATTTTTACGCGATTTCTAACACGTTAAAAACCTTTGACACATTTTAAAATTTCTATTCGCTATACGAAGGATATTAATGTGGTAACAGTAGTTAAACTCTTGAAATATCGTAAAAATTTTCGCAATGGTGCAATAAATATGTCAGATTTTGAAAAATTTTCAATAAATTAATCTTCAATACAATTTATACTTTCAATTATTATTTTTTTTTATTTAAAAAAAAAAATCATAATTCTTCCTCTTAAAAGTGTTGAGATTGTCAAGATTAAACCATGCCTTTTACTTCTTAGAAGAGGAGGTAGAAAGAGAAAGATATAGCTTGATGTTGAAAAGTTATTTTAAAAAATAGAGGCCGAATATCGCGCAGAACAAAGGAATGAGATGAACAGTATTTTTATATCCGCTCCATACAAAATAAACAGAAAAAATCCTAATTGAACTTGAAGTCTATAATCACCAATTACGTAATCCATGAAGTAATGCTACAGTTTACATAAATTACACAAAATGAATCATCTTATTCTCTTTTAAACACGTCTATATTATTTATAATCACATTTCTATTATTATTATTATCATTAATATTACACTTTAAGCACGCTAAAGAATAATAATAACTGTTACTCACTTGAAGTTTGTGATTCCGGTTGACTCGAAACAAAGCTTGATAACTTATTATCTAATCTTTAAAACTGTTATCTCATTTGTTAGAATCATTTCACTTCTTAAGCGACGAATCTACACTAGAAAAAAGAGGTTGCTTCAACTACTTCTTCGTCTTAACGTTACGCAATACGATAGTGTCACGGTTAAGGCTACGCATAAATTCCTCTGTGGATAAAAGTGGCCATTCGCATCTTCCTTTAAATTTCGAATATGTGAGCGAAACCGGAAGTAATAACCGAGCGATGATTTTTTCGGTAAAATCCACATCCGGTCGGGATTCGGCGTGGTTTTTTCCAAAAAGATTCGGATTCCCCGTAAACGATCTAATTACACATTTCTACTCGCGTTTAGCCTAAATTCCGTCGGCCTGGATATTTCGAAACGGCACGACTTAAGCTTTCCAAGAAAACGTGATCTTAAGATATGTCGAACGAAAAAAGTAAATATTTGGAGAAATCGTCCGTACCATGTACCCATCTCGCTGTTGTCAGAAGGCGCGCTGTACATCGAAGAGACGAGTGTACGATGGCTAAAATTATTTCTTTACGTGTTTAAACTTAACGTAAAAGAGTTTCTTTCGTAGATCCGGGTTAAACGGGCGCCAAAGAAGGGATTAAAAAGTATAGAACGAAACGATTAAGGGAGTTAAATGGTTTCCACATTCGATAATTTCGGTGTTAATTTCCTCCAAACCCAATTTAGGAAAAGTGGCACGAAAACGAAATAGCTTAAGCAATCGGTTATGTGGGTCACGGGCCGCCTGAGGCTCTCCACCTCTCGATTTATCGGTTTGGACTGGCTATTCTTAAACCTCAATGTTATAAATAGATAAGTTAATGGAAAAACGTCCCGGATCCGATTATTATCTTCGAATTGTGCGTATCGATCTTCGTCTGGCGTCGTCTTAACAGCTCGATACGACCGGAAATCCATCGGAAGGACCGGAAACTATGCTGACTCCGGAAAATTTCTCCTCAGTTAAGTTTTACCGATGCAGCGATTATAAAACATTAAAATAAAACAAGAGAAGCGAAGGTATCACTTCCTCTCTCTCTCTCTCTCTCTAACACGTTCCTCCCGTTTATCCGGATGCACGGAGAAACGGAAGAATTACAGTCACAAAATTGCTAAGTACTAAAATTCGTGTAGATAAAACGATACGAAGTCATTAAACTCGTCTAAGGTCGAGTTAAATTGACATATTAAAGTGTATAAAACTCGGTTTTATTGTTGTAGAGACTATTTCGCTCCGAATTCTCAATCTTTAATGGTAGTTTACTACTGACAAAAATATATATATATAAAAGTTTGATAATGTATCATATTTCAAAACTAAAAGTTTTCGCAACAGCAAGGCAAAAGAAATATCACGAGAACATTGTTAAAACGTTTGGATTTATGTATGTGAATCGTACTTGAATCAATGGAGTTTTTTCCAGGATACAAAACTAATCAGGATGACAAGAAATATAAAATCTGTAAATCATCACTTCAACGGTAATACAACTGGCATAAATCATAGTATTTAATTCGTTTTTTCTAGCCAATGACAGAGATTAAGGAAAACTTGCCGATAGCTCAGGAATGTTTCTTTTTGATAACGAAAAAAAAGGGAGCGTTAGGAAACGTAATGTCCTACTTTCAAATGCTGAATTAAGAAAAAAACAATCTTCATTTATAAATGTTTACACAATGGCGACGTAAGACGACACTAATTTGCAGTTTAAGACATACGTAATCGTTAAAACATATATCTTCCAAGGTTTTGTAGGCATTTAACTGAATAGAGATAATTTTTCTAGGCTAATGAGTGTTTATGGATGCGCATTGAGAAAGGACAAACGTGAAAGAAACCATTGTAAGTGCCACATAATTTATTCTGATAATTAACATAATCAAACAGAAGACAGCCGTCGGTCTTAAATAGAAAATTTTACATCCGACGACGTTTATATGTACAATTTTAAGTTGGAGGACGATCGCCAAACGGTAAGAGGAGCGCAATGAAGAAATTTATTTATTTAACTTCCAACCGCTAATTTACAACTTAAGAATTTTGGTATCAAAGTAGAAACGTTTGATAGGGTGAAAACAAAAAAAATGTTGCGCTACTTCCTCAGATCCACCACTATGGCCTTCGTTCTTTCGCTCAGCTCCACGTGACTGCATTCCTACAAAAAGGGGAAAAAAACAAGTTAGTGAATATGCCCTACTTTCAAATCTTAAGAAAATTTATTAAGTCTTTTCAGCAGAGACGTGTTTAAAAATGCATTTATTACCTCGTATAAGGGTGGCTCCTTAGGATGAGGATGAAATCCTGATTCTCGACAGTTGGCTATGTAATCTAAGCCATAATCTTGAGTCAAGGAAAACATTCCTGTCCTATAAAATAAAGTGTAAATGACTAAAAACACGTTGGATTTTCATATTTAACCAAGTGAGAGAGAGTTCAGATGACATGAGATATTGCTCTGTACTTTTTAAAGATAACCATGCTTATGTTAAATATATTCTACAAATTACTGAAATGCTTTTTTTTTAATACAAACCACTCAATAACTTTTTAATTTTTATTTAAAATGAGCATCCAGTTTACAGTGTTTATTTCATTGAATGTTTATAAAAAAATTTCAAATTTTACTGGAAAAGTTTACATTTTTGAAGAAGAATCCTAGATCAATTATTATCATCCTAATTTAGTAACACTGGACTCATTATTAAGGAACAGGTGCTATCAAAAATACATAAATTTACACTGCAAAATCCATTAATTCTTTACTTAAAATCTAGAGAAATTCAATTTATATATGTTCTCAAACTTGAGAGACTTTCTTTGCAATTTTCTTTTAAACATTTTATCCTAATAACATAATTGTGTAAAAAAACTAAATAAAATATTATTTAAGAAATTATTAAAAAGTGTGATATCATTTCCTCTTTGTACATACAGGATATACTTTATTAACAGGAATTGATAATCATCACGTTTTTTTTTTTTGCTCAGTTTCTTTGAAATGAAGTATTTCTGTACAGTTATACAGAAAAATGTCATTTAACTTCAGTACAGGAATATGAGAGATCAATCACCTTGCATAAAAATTATACACATTTTTTATATTCCTTAATAATAAAGTTACAATTTTTATTTTTTCTCCTCCACTCAATCATGCAGATACTGAGGCCTTGGTCTCTGTAAATACGACTGACCTCAGACTATTGCATACCACAAAGACCAAAAGGCTTCTAGGCCTTTTGGTCTTTCTGGCATGAAGGCAAGACAACTTGTTTTTAAACAAGTTATTATGAGTTTGGCAGTTACAAAGAGACAGCCAAATGGTGAGGGATGGTGTTTAATATATCCAGGCTAGATTACTAATGAAAAATTCCTTGAGATTTCATCCAGACCCAAATTCAAGTCCCTAGAATAGCAAGTGTGTATCTTAGCTGCATCATCACCTGGCTCTATTACAATATACATATATGTATTATTTAAAACAAATAGTCATACTTTAAAAAATATAATTCAATTATTATTATTACTATCATCACTTATAAAATACTGTATTGCCAATTAGAATTTACTGATTTATTTAATCAGTCAATGAAAAAAATTTTTTACTTTATACAGAGAAAACTGCATAAATCATATACTATCAGAGGAAACCATGTTTGATTAGTTTAAAAATTATTTCTTAAAATTTTAATTCTGTAATGCATTTATAGCTTAATTTTGTTCCTATGTAGAAACTTTAATAAATATATTGATATACTATTCCTTTAATGTATTTATTTATGCCACATTTACACATATATCAATATACAGGGTGTCGGAATCATATAGCAACATGGGGTAGGAAATGCTTTCCCGACGTGGTAGATGGCATTGCAGATGTCACATTTGGCCAACGTGGTAAATCTGATGCAGTGGTCCCGTGCGTTGGCCTGCTCGGTCACCAAAACTATCATGTCTTGATTTTTATTTCTGGGAGCATATGAAAACACTGGTTTATGACACCCCCACTGACAATGCTGAGGAGCTGGTTGCAAGAATTGCATTAGCTGCCAGAGAAATTCAAGATGAGCCTGGATTATTCCAGAATATTCGGAATTCCATGCACCATAGATATGAGGTCTGCATTGCAGTCAGTGGAAGAAACTTCAAACACTTTCTTTGACCCATGTTCCTTTTGTTTTTGTACATTTATTATTAAAACGAATATTCACCTACGGTCTTCTTCTTTATGATGTTTCTGTGTACATCACCACTTCAGGAAAGCATTTCCAACCCTGCATTGCTATATGATTCCGACTCATCAGGATGTACCCTACCCCTCTTAGAAGTTCTGAAATGTTTAACTGAGACACCCTGTATATGAAGCCCGCTGGGACATAGAGTGATAACCCTCAGAATCACATTGAGATAATTGAGTTTCAATGTTTTAAAAAATTGTAAAATCATATGAATAGGTGTTTATTAATATTTTTGCTTTCCGAACATTGCTTGTAGATGTGGCTGTCATCTCATCATTTTTGGATTTTTTCAAACATTCAAACTCAATTACCTCAGAAACATGATTCTCAGGGTATATATACATCCCCACTATACAGCACTATACATCCCCAAGAGCTTCATATCATTACTTTTTGTTATTCATTTTGAAATGGAAAATTGATAATTATTCTTAATCATATTCAAATGGCTAAATGCCAGAGTATTTTGGGCTCTATCTTAGCCAGTTATTAATTAGCAAAACAAAGTAATGTATGTATTTGTAATCAAATTGTTAACTTGTCATACAGGAAGATTTGAGAGGAATCTGCACTATTCTGGGAGATGATAATATGAGTTAGTCTAAGCAAAAAAGTTTGTATGAACATGTATCAGATTTGTAATGGTTACTGAGATACAGTAAATCTTTCCTGACTGATGGATTGGTTGTGGCAGTCTTGTTTTCTGTCCAGCATGGAGTCCAGATCTAACTTCTTTGATTTCTGCTTTTGGGGTTGGATGAAGACCAAGATTAACTGTATGAACATATCAGAAACTGCTCATTTGCATCACATATGTTATTAGTCAAATCAAGAAATGCAAGGTGACCTTGGGCAAGTAATTCATCATGTTCTAACATGAGTTTATAAGTGCATTGATATGGGTGGTGACATTTTCAAGCACATTATAACATATAACAGATTTCCACTTTTCCAATACCATAGCAAACACAAGTCTTTACTGTATGACATTCCTATTCTATCTTTCTCATGGTGCCTTAAATATGTTCTATATACAATATCTCAGCAAGAGCTAATTCAACTGCTAACAATTGCTAATTCAACACACATTCATGTGAACATTTTGCTTAAATCAACCTATATCTATCCAAAATTCAGTTTAACTGAATTTTAAACTGAATTTTTTCATATATAATGATAGGAATGCACTAAAAACTGTAAAAATTTTTAGTGCATTCCTATCATTATATATGAAAATAATTGAAAGTGTCCAGAAGCTAAGTTTGAATTTATATACAGTAAGATCCAGCTTAACGCTGCCTCGCTTAATGCTGATTCGATATAACGCAATCTGCTCGAAGCCTAAGAAAAAAAAAAGCTCAAAATTTACACTGATTTAAATTATCGCAGCATTTCATTGATTCATATGTAATACGATTATTTGCGAACACAAACCAATCATCAAAAGATAACAAAAAGGTGTACTTTCTTTAAATCTATGTTTGTTTGGTGCAATTTTGGAAAAAATATAACATCATGGATGCCGTAGGAAATATTGACTTCGCTTGGCAAGAATTAACTGATAAATGCACGAACGAAACGTGGAAGAAGTTATGGCTGAAGGTATCTAAGAATTCTCAATGAGAAGAGCCTATCGCTGTATCATTAGGTTGACCAAACCCAACCTAATCAATGTAACAGGACTAGGAGATGTAGACGAGCAGGATATTGAGGAGTTATAGCAGGTTTCTGACAAGAGCCTTACCAACAACAACCTTCGAGAACTGGCAAAACATGAAATTCATGTGGAACTGGAAAATAGAGATTCTGAAAACAAAGAACCCAAAAAATTTCTCTACAGATTTTATTAGTAAAAGTTTGGTAAGATAACTGAAATCATTAATCAAATTGTAGCGAATGATCCAGATTTTGAAAAGACTGTGAAAGCAAAACACAGTGTTTTGGATACGATCTTCTGCTATCGACATTTGCTTAAGGAAAGAAAAAAGTGGCAAATGAAACTTCACTACTTTATTGCAAAAGAACAAGAATTTCAGAAAAGTCAGGACCTTCATCACAAAAAATGAATGTTACATTTCTATGTGCATATGTTTGTGTTATTTAACATATATTATTATACAAATTAATATAAAAATAAGTTAAAATTAAATTTTTTTTTAATTTTCAGTTGCATGTTCCCCTATCCCTATTTACTCTATTGTTAAANCTAATTATTAAGTCCAGATTCTCACATAAGCTTGGTGCTTTGAAGCAAGATGTAGAAAAAAATAATACAGGTAAAAATATTGTGGGTACCACTTCCAAGCACCAGCTTATCTTTACCAAAGAAAAACTCCTAAGATAAATTTTGACTGTTGTCTAAATTGTCATAAGTTTTCACTTGAAACAATATTTTTATGTTTCTTTGCAGACACACTAAGGTGACATATTTCAACACTTGGCAAATTATTCACTATTTATTCAGTTGGATAAATAACTGAATAAATAGGAAATAATAGGAAATAACTGGACCCAACTGAATAAATAGTGAATAATTTGCCAAGTGTTGAAATATGTCACCGTAGTGTGTCTGCGAAGAAACAACAAAGTTTTATAGTTTTAGCATATATCTGTCCTATAAGACGGCCCCCAAACTATCAACGGCCTATGAATTTAGTTTAGATTAGTGATCATCATCTGAATAACAACACTATATAGCATATATGAAATTATATCCTATTTGTAATTTTTTGAAAGAACTTCAAATTTTATTTTCTTGCATCTGGCAGCACTCACTGCCTTGTGATTGTTGCAAACATTTACACTGACATTTGGGTAATGACCTTGACTATTTCACAAAAAAACGTTGTATGGGTTATTCCATTTTGTGGACATAACCTACTCTCTACCAGTAAATAATTAAGGTTTGTTGGTTTTTTATAATTGTTTTAATTTATATAAATTTCAATCTAATTTTTTTCGTATCTGTCCTTTAAGACGACCCCAAATTTTGGGGGTCTTTTTTTTTTATGATTCAACTATTGTCTTATCTGCGCAGGCATACAGTATATTAATTGATAATTGATATAATGTTATAATTTACTTCAACAAGCAATATGATTGTGATAGAATCACATAGAATTTGTGATTTACAACAAGCAGAACAGTTTCTGAATAATATCATAAATTTAATTAGCTCATTCAACATTAAATTGTGCTAATCTGAATTTAAAAAGTCTTTCCGATAAAGACGTTTTAATTTAGAAACTACAATATGAACAGAAGATTTACAATCAGTCTTCCTGTGAAATATGAACTTCACATACGTATTTTTTTCTTAGTAATACACCTACAATTATTTTCCATATAAAAATGTTTAATTATTGTTGAAGTAGATAAATAAAGATAGTTATGTTAAGATTTAACCCAAGCAAATAAATCATGGCATCCGTAATCATAGGATTCAATTTAGTAAAGAAAATTGTAATCATCTTAGATAAATTTTAACTGAATTCATTATTATTACACTATTTTATGACGAAAATAATACATGATCTACAAGAAAGCTGTTACCGAGATATATTCATCAACACTTCTACACCTATAAAGATGAATTAGTTTTCTTTATACTACAGTTACTTTCTAACCATTTGTTTTAATTATAAATTAAAAAGAAATTTAACACATTTCATTTTTAAATCATCATTTTATGGTGCTAACATGCCACAAATAATTTCAAAAATTTAGAAACAGAATTTTGTACTCCAGACAGACAAGATTAAAGCATTACTATCAACATTTCCTTTTCATTTTTATTAAGAGCAATGATATTTTTTTTCTATAGAAACAACAAATTAAAATTTGGCTAATTTAAATTCTGCTTCAAATAAGTTATATAAATTAATTTATGCATTTTTCTTCATCCATCTAATTGATATTTCCTACATAAAACTAGAGCGTATGATTTAATTCATTTATTTTCGGATGAACAGGAAGCTAGAATTATGAATGATTTCGCAAGAACTTAAATAAAAAGCTGATTTTGAATGGTGATGAAATAAAAGTTAAAATGCAAAATATTTAGTTTTATAACAATTCATACACATTAATAAATCAAGTTAAATTTGTTGATGTAAAATTGCCAGGACAATAAATTTATAAATTCACAAAAATTTTTAAGTATATAATTATTTATTTATCCTGGCAATTTTATTAATATATTTTGTTTTTAATTATGCCATCACAAGAGAGGAGTTTTTAACATTTTGCATATTGAGGTGGATGAGAGCCTCCAAATAAAGTTAGATTCTACCATTGAGACTTATGTTCCTGTAGTAAAAAAACAACGAAACATGAAGATATTATGTGAATTTTTTTACGTACGCCAATAAACTCTTAAAATATTTATAAGCATTTAACTTAAAAGTTAATATTTAACTATATGAAAATTTCATGTAATTATACGTACTTTTGATTTATATATGACACCTTTTACTATAAAAGTTATAATTCTTTTTTTTTTGTATCTATGTTATCNCTAAATGCCAGAGTATTTTGGGCTCTATCTTAGCCAGTTATTAATTAGCAAAACAAAGTAATGTATGTATTTGTAATCAAATTGTTAACTTGTCATACAGGAAGATTTGAGAGGAATCTGCACTATTCTGGGAGATGATAATATGAGTTAGTCTAAGCAAAAAAGTTTGTATGAACATGTATCAGATTTGTAATGGTTACTGAGATACAGTAAATCTTTCCTGACTGATGGATTGGTTGTGGCAGTCTTGTTTTCTGTCCAGCATGGAGTCCAGATCTAACTTCTTTGATTTCTGCTTTTGGGGTTGGATGAAGACCAAGATTAACTGTATGAACATATCAGAAACTGCTCATTTGCATCACATATGTTATTAGTCAAATCAAGAAATGCAAGGTGACCTTTATTTCATTGAATGTTTATAAAAAAATTTCAAATTTGATAGTAGTAAAAATTAATTTTTAAATACAAATAGTCCTCAGATAACATACTACCTTCAAGAAGCACATCTACTATGTTAACTGAGAACTACATGTATAATAGCATCATTTAAAATTAATAATGAATTGCTGAATATTGTTTTTGGTTAAAAATCCATTTTTATTTGCTTTGTATTTTTTTCAAATTGCAATCCCCAAAAAAACAATGCCCTTGGATTAAAATGCAATGCTTAGTTATAACAAATATTTTATTTAGTTTTAAAATTATTTGATGCACATTCCATGTTTTATTTAATATGCATTATTGCATTAATTTTTTCTTTCCTGGCTTTGTTATATATAATAGAGGGAAAGTATGGCTGGTGGAAAAAAAATGACCCCCCAAGATTTTTACATTTGTTTTTTTTTTTTGGACTTGGTACCTTGAAAAATCAAGAAATTCAGAAAAATTTTTGGTTATATTTTCTGTATATATGGATGTTAGTGTGTGTGGGGGGAGCACAATTTTGTTAACACTGTTTGAAGCTTAATAACGCCTGTGCTTTTTGTTGAAAATTTCTGAATTTTGCAGGGAGGTTTTTGTATTAGGGGGATGAATGCTATTAAATTTTGATGGATAAAGGTGAAGGTGGTTGGAAAGATAAAGGGTGGTCATGTGTCATATCTTGAGTAGGTTTGGATTTAATGATGATTTTATTCATTATTAGCATTTGCAATTTTTTTTATAAAGCTCATCTCTACTCTCAAAAGTATGTTTTTTCCATTGTATATGGTTAAAAATATAAAAAGTTTTTTTTTAATAAAATAGCGTAACAGATGGTGTGTCACATGCAGTTTTAAATGTTACTGAAAAGTTAAGCAACTCATTGTTGGATTTTTTTTTACAATGAATGCTATGCAATATTGCTATGGTGTGGCAATATTCAATTTGAAAATCAGAGTTTTGTGTACAAAAATAGTTTTGATTACGTTAAATACTATTGTATTTAAACGTAATCAAAACTATTTTTGTACACAAAAAATTAAAATTTTAAAAATTCTGTAAGCAAATCAACAGTGCTATATGAATCAAACACTAACACTATTGGCTTAAAAATGAATGATTAAGGGAAATAATGAAATATGATTCATTATTTGAAATTAGACTTTTGAGAAAAATAAGCTATAGAGAATTACACAGAATGCAAAACAAATCTAGCAGTACAAGTTGAACTAAATCATTAGAATGCTAATCAATGATATCAAGAAAGGACAATGGCAATGGTTCAGCCATGTGGCAAGAATGAAACCAAACAGATAAAAGACATAAAAAAAATCCTAGTTCTCCATTTAATGCCCAACTGATGTCTAGTATGATGAGTAGATGAGAGAAAGCAAAGTTTAATACGAAATTATAACTGCTAGTTACTACAGAAAACTGATAAATGTTAGTATTCAAATTTTTTTAGATAAACAAAAGTTCTGTAATTAATAAAATGGCAATATTAACAGAATTTAATTCCAGAAATTTTAAATAGAAATTATAAAACAAAGCATTTTTTTTAATAAATAGAACTTTGTGTCTTAGTTACAGAACAGATTATAATTGCTGTATCCAAAGCCGTTTCTACAAAAATATAGTGAAGAATTCTATATAATAATCATTCTTGAAATCATATATTATTATTTCATATGTAAAAACAATGAAAACTATCAATATTTAGCAACTTATTTCATTGAGCCTATAGGAAGTAATGGCTTGCTTAATGATAATTCACCAGGAACTGGTAAACTCCCTCTTTTATGATTTAATGATTATTAGATCATAAAAAAGGGAGTTTACTGTGTAACTATTTATTCATAAACCATTGAAACATATGAACTATTTTAAATTCATTTCTTAATATAAATATCTATGTAAAACAATTAAAATAAAAAGATATTACTAAAAATTCTCACACACAAAATTCCCTTGTTCTATTTAAATTTCCTGTTATAAATCCTCAAATGAATTCTGGATATTGGAAAAAGATAACAGCTTTAGGCTAGTGTATTACAGATAAGAATAAAAATATGCCAATAAAAAAAAAGCAGAAATTCTCAGAAAAGAGAGAAAATAACTAATAGAAATGAAAAAAAATGATGAATATGAAGAGATAATCCATAATATAAAAGAGACATAGGCCAATTAATTTGCAGATAATCTTACAATCTTCTTTTTAAAAAGTAGTAATAATTTAAAAACAGTACATAGTTTCTTATCACATTACATATGAATTTTAGTAGATGCATATGTGATGGCAGATGCTTGATTAGTTATAGCAAGGATTAAAGCTCTGGGTTCCAGCTGCAGCTTGCAAAGTAAAGTCTGTTGTAAATAACTTTTTTTTTTATAATAAATAGATTTTTTTTCTTTTGTTAAATTTTTCATCTACTTTAATTACTACAAAAAATTGGATATACTACTATAATTAATTCAAAATACACCTTTGTAAAGGGATCACAATTAACAGTAGAGATCTATTGTAGCATGCATGGAGGGTTTTGTTTTCTGGATTAAGGCAAATTTTTGTCTACTGCAGCACCAAATTAAATGAATTAATTAATTACTATGACTTTTAGTTTTAGATGTGTTTAAATAAATTCTGAGTTAAATGTGTACTATACAGTCTAATTTTAAAATGAATTCTATAATATTTAAATTATTTTGGGATAATTCCATTCCCAAAATTACAATTATTTCCTTCAGGTTTGTTCACTTATGTAAATCTAAAAATATTCTTTGTTTCTGATACAGTAAAATCCTGACTATCCAAGATAGTGTGGTTTCACATACAGTATTTCAGATAATCAAAAACTCAAACAACACATATTGTTTAATAAATTATTAAATAAACTGGTGTTGGATGCTTTAATATATTTGATGTACTCTGCTCTTAAGTCAGACCTTATTGAAGAGCATAACTCAAAAAAAATCTTTTAACTTTATAACTTAGTATTTATTAAAGAAAATGTAAACCTACAATTTTATATTTCTTTTTTAAAATTAGTATTGTTGTGAGAAATCTCCAGAGTAAATACTTTTTAAAACTTTCTAGAGTGTCCATAATAATTTGAATTGCCCAGCCAAGATTCGTAAAACAATTTATATTGACCAAGTATTCCTCCATAATTCATCTTGAATAATGCAGAACCTCAGTTAAACAGGTCTCAGTTAATTGGAAATCCACTATATTAGTTTTAAATCTAGTTAGGGAAATTTCAATGTTTACATTAAAATTCAAGCTTATAAATATGTACAGGTAAATTCTTTATGCCTGTATGTCTTTAAATATTTCAATTTTTGTCTCCACTTGAATAAAAACCTTTCAATCTCCAGTGTTATTCTTCTTGGCAAACGTTTTCAACCCTACCAGGGTCTATTCACTAAAACTCACAAAGAGTACTCATCTGTCAGACCGATCCTAGATAAGGCTAGATCACCGACTAGGGCCCTGGAAAATGAGATGCACAAACGCATATATGACCGTATTAGCACTTACAATTTGAGCATTAGGAACCCCATTGAGCTCATTAAAGAGTTGAGGAATCTCAGCATCAATGACTCCACTTATATCACAGTCATGGACTTTGTTTCGCTGTACCATCCATAAAAATCCAACCATGTTTCTGCGAGTTCAGGGATTTACTGCTCGCATACCCAGGCGCCTTGGCTAGGCAAAAACACGTTTTAGAGCTAGCCCACATATTGTGTTACTCATCTTTCTTCCGTTTTAACAACAAAACGTACATACAAAAACGGGGGGTCCCAATGGGAAGCCCTCTTTCAGGGGACTTATGTGAGATAGTAATAAGGAGGCTTGAGCAACAAATCATCCCTCGTTATAATTCCAACATACTCCTGTACAGAAGATATGTGGATGATGTCCTTGTCATATGGAGGAACAGAACCTAACGTAAATATTTTCATAAATGAAATGAACAACAACCCATATGGCCTAAAAATTAAACTAGACCAAAAAAGCAATAGAGCCGCACACTTTCTTGACTTGAACATTCAATTAATAAACAATAGGATTTCTTTAAAAGTTTTTTACAAAAAATGCTATGTACCAGTGTTCATCCCCGCCAACTCAGAGGACCCTTACTCCTATAAGAAAGCGGCATTTAAAGCGTTGACTAAGAGGGCATTCACCCACCATTCCGAATGGAATGACACCATAGCTGAGCTGGATCACATCCAGGAAATGGCCACGCAACATGGATACAGTGGAAACTTGGTATATAATATAGCACGAACGTATATACAGAGGAGTGCGCGCAATACTCCTGACAACCCAGATGTTTCCCTTGACGTAAACAGTAAAAGAAAAATAGTAGAGTACAACCGCCATCTTGACAAGTTATACAGAGAAATCTCTTCTCGCACCAATAATAAAATAGCCTACAGTAAACCAAGATCTATTTACAGCTTACTCCGCAACGGGAAAGATAGGCTTGACTTAAAATACGCACCGGGAGTATATTCTATCCCCCTTTGGGATGACAGATTTATTAATAGGTTAGTGTATCCCAAGCGCTCCCTTCGTAAACGTCTCCAGGAGCATAAGTATGATATAGATAATAATAAGCACACCACCACCCTTTCAACCGTAGCCATAGAACCTGGAATAAAGGTTGATCTACAGAATGCCCATCTAATTAGGCTATCACACCGTGTAGACCAACTAAGGATTATGGAGACCTTAGAAATTTATAAAGTGGGATTAAACAACACATGCATTAACTCCAAAGACGCAGTCAACATCTCTAGTGCATGGAAATTTTGCTATGAAAGAACAAACCATAATTGAATGTAATATGGATTTATTACAAGCGCAAATTACGCAAGCTTTGACGTCATCGAAGCAAGAACGTGGTGTTCTATATTTTTGATATTAACGTTGACGTTCTAGGATTTGAATCGCATTTATTCGGTTCCTGTTCAATTTTGTACTGTTTGAATTTATTATAACAGTGGCCTGAAGAAGACCCTGGTAGGGTTGAAAACGTTTGCCAAGAAGAATAACACTGGAGATTGAAAGGTTTTTATTCAAGTGGAGAGAATTATATTACCTCCAGTATTAGAAGTGAAGTTTATTAGTAGCAATTTTTGTTTATATATCCACAGACATTTATTTATAAATAGCACTTATTATACCGGTAAAAATAAAGTTATTTTGTCTTATTTTTGACTAGGTTTTCCCCCTTTTGCTGATTCAAAACTACACCATAGTCCTATTTATAAACAAGATCTATGTGGATAATATATAAACAAAAAATGTACAATTGCACATGTACTTGTATGCAATTTACACATTGCTTTGTCTACAACCTTTAATAATTCTTCAATAAATACTTTTTTAACTTGATTTCTTCATTTTCCATTGATTAGTTATGAAATGACAGGTTTTGATTTACATGCTATAATTGTGGAACCAATTAACTGCATATCTCAAGGATTACCTATACTTCCTAATCTCAAATACTTTATGAAAACTTTGATAATTGTATTGGTTTAAATAATTAAAATTTAGAATTTATTAATATCGGATTTTCTTACCTGTATATTATAAAAAAAATCCATAGTAATATAGCAACTAATAAATTTATAAAATACTATTAATAGAAGAAATAATTGATTAAAAAAAAACAGAATTTATCATTTTAGATTAGGACATCACTCAACTTTGTTGTATCATGATAGAATTGATGTGAAGCCAAATCATAATTTTTAAAATTGCTACAATTATGTTTAAAATTTAAAATAAATTATGATTGATTTAAAGAAAAATTGATAGTACAGAAGTTAAATTTACCAAGGCAAAACTCATAATTTTACAAATATACTACAGAAATAAAAAAAGCCTTTAAGCTGGTAAGCCATAACATTTATAGAAGCTCCAGACTTGATACATCAGCATACACACAAACACGTGCAACTTTTGTGAGAGGGGTATGCTAATATTGCAAATTTTTCACCAATTGGCATTTTAGTGAATACCTCCTTCTCCCTTTGATCAGTGGGCAGTAAAAAAATGAAAGATAAATGAAATTTAAAAAAAAAGCTTATTCAAAATTTTAAAAAATATTTAATAGTTTTCTGGACACATCTGAGGCACACAGGTTGAAAAATACTGGTATACAGTACAGTTATCTTTAAAAAGTAACTGAAAATAAATACTTTTAACCAGTTGGATGAAATATTTAGCTGGTTGATTAACCAAGTTGGTGAGAACGAGGTCAAGAAGGGTTGATGAAAACAGACGATGAAACTCTCTAGCTTATAGTAAAATAAATGCAACTACCACAATGTAATAACTACTACAATACATGTTGACTATCACCAATCCAGCATCATTGAGAGATGTATGTGCTAGTTTGTTAGTTAGAATACACTTAACCCAACAGCTAATCACTTCATCCTACCTGCTATACTAAAATATGCTGTAAATCAATATATGTTGTTTAATAAGGGAAAAACTCTGTCAGCCAAGAAGTTGAGCAATTTTTCTCTGTTTCTTTATGTCAAATTGTAGATGAGCCAATGCTGTATAAATCACACAAGCTTTGCACAAATACACTACTGTCAAGTTTTTCAGAAGTTCTACCTATCTGTATGGACAAGATATGGTGTTTATGCTTCACACCAAGAGACACACTTCCTATATTCATTGGAGCCATAACTGGAATTAAATGTTGGCAGGTTATAATAAAAATGCACAAAAGACAATTCAAATAACTTATCAGTGTTTGAAAATGCTCAAAAGCAGCTTATGCAGCAGCAGTTAGCACAACAAACATTGGTGACAGATACTGTACTGTACATGCCACAACCTGGAAAATTTGAAATTGCTCCCGTGGAAATTAATGCCAGATTACTTGCAGGATTGGTGATGGTCAACCTTACTAGATTTCAGTGTCTATGTTACATTTTTTATATATAATGCTGACCAAACAAAAGTCCAGCAATGAGTTACATAACTTTCCCATCTGTTATGAGATCTTATTTAAAAAATAACCTTTATAATTTTAATTACAGTCGCTATAGTCCCCCTATAACACTGTTGATTTTTCCGTTTTATATGAATTCCATGTTGTACGAGTCATTAGATTTTACAAACACGTGTGCCGGGCTGTAAACAGCTCACGTATTTGTAAAATCTAAGTGACTCGTACAACATGGAATTCATATAAAATGGAAAAACCAACAGTGTTATAGGGGGTCGACTGTACAATATAACTTAATAAAATTATGGGTTGCTGCCATCTATTATGAGATTTTCTTATAAAAACTTTTTATATTTTTAATTACTATAAAATGGCAAAAAGGTTAATTTTGAGTGTAGGAATAAGTTTGATAAACAAGTGTTAATAATGTGTAACAATCTTTATCAGGTCTGACTCCTCTCGAGATATACTACATGCCCACTCACTATCTCTTCACCCCGTCTACCTTTTACCACCAAAATTTAAAAGCATCAACGCCCCTTATACAAGCTACCATGACAAATCTCGTGTTTTAATTTAAAAATTAAGAAACTANAAATAGACACCAACACACACACACACACACAGCATTTCTTTGACTTTTTTGGTCTCAGGAAGTCTCAAAACATTGAGATTTGCAAAAAACAAAGGATCAAATTTGACACAATTCCCATACTTTCCCTTGTTATGTATACATAACAGCTGGGAAAGTAAAACAAAAATAAAATTTATAATTTTTTTTTACTTCCACTAAAAATAAAATAATTTTTTCTTTCAAAAATATGTCAGAGAATTTGAATGAACAGACAGAAGTTGAAAATACAGTAGTTTCTTGTTATACTGCACCTCATTACATTGCTCATGCAGATATATACAATATAACTTCCGAATAGTGGACACTATCAGGACTGAGAAGTTTTTCTGCTATTTAGAGAGGTACAGTACATGCCAGTAGCCATATTGTATTTTAACCTGGTCATTATAAAATGCAGAATATGATGGATTGTGAAAACATTAAATTTGGGTTAGGAATGTGAAAATACCAAAAAGTATACATAGCATATATAATTAAAATATATATACATAATAATAAAAAACATTTTATTGTCTGTTGGTGTTTAAATTTATTATTATAAAAGGATTGGCATATGCTAGAAGTAAATTCTTATATGTCTTAATATATATACAGTATATTATTTATATTTTCAGCTGTAAAAATCACATGAAGGCAATTTTCTAGCCAATTCAGGGGTAAGAAATACATTTCTTACCCCTTGAATTGGCTATTCAATATTCTTGCATTTATAATATCATTTATAATCTAAGCAACTAATAAAAATCAATATAGTTTGTCTACTTTGTAGTTATTGAGTAGGTGTAATTTTTTAAACATTTTTACTTTTCTCAATAAATGATTTATTAAGAATTAATTTAGCCACCACAAAGCTATTAAGATCATAAATTACATCATAAATGTGAGAAAACTGAATATCTTCCTACACTTTAAAGAGGTTGGCAAATTGCCTTTATAACACAACCTTTGAACTTTCACCAAATAAATGCTATTGTCTTAACCTTAAAACTGTTTTTTTTTTTTTATTATTACTCTGCTATGGTTCATGTCGAATGAATGAATAACTTTGGAAAAGTTTATGGTTTCTTGATACCGTAAGCTTAATTCCAACAATAAGACAGAAGTTTAATAACATTAATATGTATGTTATTAATATGACAATAAATGGTGATAGAAAATGTAACCAGATAAAGAATATTGTTTGGCTCTTACAACCTGTCCTCCTCCCCTATTCCTATTTTAAGCCAGTCTTTATTCAACACCTACAGTCAAATTTTATCCTCTGAAAAACTATTTGAACTGATTCTTTGTTTTAGTTTTAAAATATTTCATACCTAATTAATTCTTTCAGAATATTGAAGGCATGAGTTTGTGTTTTCGTAAGGTAGGTTACAGATGACAACATCCATTATTTAGAGGTAAATATTATAGATGTTCTATTTGAAGGGTCTGGGGATTGGAAAAATATCTGTTAAGTAGATGTGTCCACTATTTAGGAGTGTCCATTAATGGAAGTTTCATTGCGTATCTTTTTTTTTGTTTTCCAAATATAAAAGTGCTTTAGCCAATAATTTTTTAAAAATCAACTGTCATTGAAATTTCCCTGCTAGCAAAGGAATATTATCTTAATCTAATCATTGACCTTGAAAGTATCATTGTATAAACTACAAATATACCATCCACAAAAAAGCAAGTTGGCATGATTAAAAATGGACAAAATAGATGCCTAGATACATCAGTTTTATTGCACCATCTGGTATATTGCTCATTTGACTTATCTCTAATATGTACTATACAATATATTAAGGGGTTATTGTACATATATTTTATAAATAATGAGAAAAGTATAATTCATAATTTTGCAATATTAATTTTGAACTAATTAAATCGAAGATACAGACATAAGCAGTGGTTGATACTAGTTTTAATATAAAAAGCATTCAATCTAGAAAATTATATGCATTGTTGTAGTTTTCCAAACAAATTATTCTTAATCTGTTTATATATCAAGCTTCTTTCAAAAAACTGTAACAGGAACATTACATTCCAAATAGGTTTAAGCATTCTTACTTATGCCTTAAAATAGGGAATTTATAAATTAAATTCATAAATTGGTTGACTTATTAAGTTTCTTCATGTAAAATAATAAAACATAGAAATTCATCATTATATTAGAACTATAAAATCTGTATATCATACTCTACTTACTTCAGTACAGAAATTGTTAACTAATGGTTAACAATTTCTATACTGAAGTAAGTAGAGTATAATACACAGATGTTATAGTTAACAATTAGAATTTACTGTTAAAAAGTTTTGTGTTATACATATAATTATAACAAAAATCTTTACCTATTATAATATACATTGATTGAATATGAAAATTGACTTACTCTTGATACTTAGGTGAGCATACAATTGCAACAGCTTCAGGCATCATCAATTGATAAGAACAATGTGAATGAAGATCTACACTTGACATAAATGCTGTTTGTGTTGGATGAGTCTGTTCAATAAATCAAATATTTGAATTAATTATAAATAAATATTACTTGTAGTGAAAATTACTTTTTAAAATTTTTTAAACATAAAATTCCCTTAAGGCTGTATAAATTTGTATGACTGAGCAACTTTTAATTATTATTATATTTTTATGTATTTAATCTATACAAAAGAATAGTTCAGGGTGGAGCAGAAAGAATGGACGTTTATGAAATGGCTAGAACTCACCACCTGGTGGAGTGACAGATGTGTGGCAGGTGTGTGAAGGTAGTGAGGTCTTAACATTGTCTTTTCAGTTGAAGGCATGGAGCCATGGACAATAGAATGTTTGCATATGACTGTTTCCTCAAGGTTTAAAATACATTAATGTGGTAAATGCATTTCCTGTTGCTATAGTCTACTGCTCTTGTACTCTAGTAGATTCTAGTAAATCTAGTAGATTTTAGACATTGAGAGTGGAATTTTCTTTACCATGGGGACTTCCATTGTTGACAGCTTCCTTGATGAAGCATATAGGGTAGTGGATGAAGTGAAAGGATATGCTGGAGAGAATCCTACAGGTAGATTAGGTACAAGAAATCACGTTTGCTTTATAACTGAACAGATAACAAAGGTGATTTAACCTAGCTGAATGGAAGATGTTATTTGCCACACTTGATTCTGAAAAATGCTATTTCAATACAAATTCACATCTTCCAACATACATCTTTTGTAATAACAATTACAGATGATGTGATTTTTTTAAAAATGTCTGTCCTTTCTGCCCAACCCTCTATATTCTTTTGTATAATACAAGTTGACCACTGATTTTCAAACACCTCTTTTAACCTGGATAGAATTAAAAGGAAATACTTAAAATTTCTATAACTGCCAGACTCATTCATTAAAAAGACACTAATAGAATAATGTTTAATAGTGTTGAAACAAATAGTATATTCGACCTCAGGCCAAATACTGAATATTCGGCCACGAGCTTGGCCAAATAGTCGAATATTTGGCCAAACTATTCGGCTTGATTAACACACGTATGAAAATTGGCACGCAAACCGCATTATGGCAAGGACCCTGCTCTCTATTGGCCCGCTGTCACTATGTTTTGCCAATCGCGTTAATTCTTGACAGCTGTAGGGGACAGACAAGAGCATCATGGCAGTATGTGATAAATGATGATATCAAATGTGGATAACAATGAAATGACCTACACGTGTAAATACCGGAAAAAGAACAGAGAAAGACCGCGAAGTGAAAATGTGAAAATAAATATGAAATTGAGTTGATAACATAATCAAACAAGTCAAGGCAGCTTACTAGCACGAAATTCATGGCCATCAATGCCAAACAATTGTTGTCATAGACTTTGGAAAGCTAAATGCTTGTAATAAAAGTCACTTAGCGTGCGCAAGCGAAAGCCTGGGGCCGTTCAGACTACCAAGCTGTCTCAAATCTGTAAAATCATAACTGTTACTTATACCAACGTCCTATCTATCTCTTTTCTCCATTATCACCAGGCTATGAGTCATTGTAAAATGGAAAAACTATGACAGAAAAGTGACGAATCGAAAGTATCGTGAGCGCGTATTATGATGTATGCATAGGCATATGCGGACTAGAGAGATAGAGGAAAGAGAAAGGGAAGAGCAAAGATGAGCACTTAAGAAGAAGGATAGGCAGGGTCAGACCTTCGGATATGTGTGACAATTCTCAAACGAATAGGTGTGTACGTGTGCTGATCTTTGTAATTATAAATTGTGAATACATGTGACTAATATTATTTTCTTTTTTATTTTGTGCATGTTATAAGTTATAAATAAATATAAACAAACATCACTAACCCAATAACATTAAATCTAAATACCAAAATGATTAATTTACTGTGTTTTTGTTATTTCTTTCTCCTGTTTTAGGTATTCGGCCGAATAGTGATTAAATATTCAGTATTCGGCCGAATAGTGAAAAATAGGCCGAATACCGAATAGTAACCGAACATTCGTTACATCACTAATGTTTAACAAACATCCACATGACCATACAGCTATGGAAATATGGAAAATATGATTAATGATCTAGGACAGGAGTGGACAAACTTTTTTTCATGAGGGCCACATGGATACCTGTAAAATCTCTAGCACAGACATGGCCAACACGCAGCCCGCAATTAATCTCTCAATATTAGCTACTCAAGTCAGAATAGCTCGATGAAAAATTCTGACATCTAAAATCAACAACTCACTGCATTTAGAGTTAACCCTCCATTACAAATCTCTTAAGTACGGCATAGAATGTTGATAAAGTATGATAATATGAAAAATGTATCTGTAATCTCTATGTACAATTTAGTCTCTACGGGGTGACACCACAATGAGATCTCGCACCACCTCAAAATCTTCCTAGGGCAGCCTCTGGTTCAGCCCATGGAAAAAGTTTTCTTTCCAATTCAGCCCGGGGGCAAAAACTGTTGGCCACCCATTCTCTAGCAGGTCACAAGTGAGAAAAAGAATTTGAGTACTATCATCCAATTGACAAATAACATTCATAATTGCAGCCCAAACCTAGGTGTGAACATATAGTTATGTACAAGACTGCTCAGTTTTTCAAATGTTTCAAAGCATGTACTAATTATGTATTTAACTTATCATTTTTATTAATAAAATTATGAAATTTGTGAATTTGTGCATAGACTGCACGAAATGACATCAGAGACTGTAGTTTGTCCACTCTTGGACTAAGACATACTGTTGAATTTTTATTTTGAAGTAAAAAATTTTATACAAAATATTGCATTAATGTTAACTCTCTTGTAACTTGTGTTAATAAATCAAAATTTTACAACAAATCATAATTTTCTATTTGTATTCCATTATGTTCAGTTCATTTACTAACTTTCCAATATACAACTGAAAAACTCAACAACTTCAATGACATTTTTGAATACAAATGTCAAACTGATATTCTGGCAAACTCCAATATTTACATATATAAATTTTATACATAATATTTAAATACAATGTTTATACTATCATAATTGATAAAGTTTTCCTTTATTACTATAGGATTAAACTGCAATATATATAAAGTAAAATACGAGACAATAATTTAATAGAAATCCTAAAAAAAAGGCTATGTGATAGTTCAAGATAGTTCTATTAAACATTTTCAAGAACTAACTATAAAAAAGTTTAATGTTTTTAATGTAATTTGTATTAGTATTTTGCTGTGATAAACTAAAAATAAAAATGCTGAAGAAAAATATATTCTGTAAGTTAAGAACTAAATAAAACATATAGCATTTTGTAAATGAAATATTCTACAAGAAAAAACAAATAATCTATCTCTCTCATGGACACACACACACACACACACACATATATATTATTTCAGGAAAATAGTTTCTTGCATTACTATTAGAATATTAACTAGATTAATTAATTTCAAAGAAATAGTTAAGAAGTAAGTAAACACGCAATTAGATAAATCTAGAGTTTATTTTAAAATGTAGTCTTTCATTTAATAAACTAATAAATTTTTACCATTTAAAGTTTAAAGATAACTTTCTCTACAAACACCACTTATTTCAATATTAAAAAACCAAAATAAATAATTTTCTACTTGTTTTAAATTCCATTACTTTCCCTGACTTCTCCTGACCAACTTTGTACAAATTCCCTGACCTCACATTCCTTATAGTTCAGCATATTGACAAAATAAATGCAGAATATGATTTACTATGCAAATATGCTATTGCTTCTATGACATTTTAGTTAGTTATTTTTTTCTAATTAACAGTTACATAATTTTTATAATTGTGGAATATTTAAAATTAAAAATAAAATGTTTTATTAAATTAAAATAGTTTATCCTGTTATTAATCCCCTGGCATTTTGAATGCTCTCCTTCCTGTTCCATTTTATAATTCTTCACAAACAATCAAAATTAGTTTTTAAAATTAATCTGCACTATCAGTAAAAAAAGTAATTGTGTTTATAATTGTATATGCTATACCATGATGATGGAAACATGTGCTTAAATTAAAGTATTCTTTTAATCTAAAATATTTATGTTCATTTACCAGTTTAGTGTTACATGACAAATTGTATGGTAGACCTATTACTTATATGTATGATTTAATTTAAATTTTTCAAACTATGTAATAATAATTATTAATTGATTCATAAATTATGGTTTTATTGTGTGCACAATAATTTTTAGAGAAATTTTGAGTCCTGAAAATATTCTCCATGCCTTTTGATATGTTGCATTGTATCACATTACATCTTGCTGCCTTCAGATGGCTACACTTAGTCTATCTTATTGTGAGCAAAAAAACCAACAAAGCAGCCAAAGAGGCAAATTTCCTGACTGTTCTTGACTTTTTCTGAACACTAATGAAAATCTCTGACTTTCCAGGTATGTAGGAACTCTGTTTATAAGGTCCAAGGTACAAATATACCATATTTTCACAGAATGACATGTCAGTCTATCCAGCATGTCAGTCTATCCAGGGAAGACCATAAAATCAGATATTTCCATATGATAAAAACCAGCATGCCAGTTTAAGTGAAACTATATATCCCTCTCTAGAAGGCGCATTAAAAACAAAACAAGTTTTTATTCTAAAACTGTAAAACTGTCAGCATTACATCAAAATGTATGATTATATGTTTAATTTTTTCATTTTGTCTTCTTTCTAACAATGTAAAATACTTTTGGAATTCTGAAAGTGTTTTTTATGTGTATTTTATTGTTATTTGATTTGAAAACGCAAAAATAAACATATTGAATTTAAGAAACTTACTGTAAATTATCTCAGCTTATGCCAATTAACATTTGCTTTGTGTGAAATTTGAAAGGAAGGTATTTTAGTTACATCTGATTAATGTTATATTTTAGTTGCAGTTTGACCGGCATGCTGGTCTCCTCCATTTATATGTGGAATACCGGTCATTCCGTGAAAATACAGTATATTAGAGATAAATGTCTTCATTTATATCACCATCAAGCATGTTATCTGAGTGTTGAAAATGTTTGATTTTTAAACTGTATTGTAAGAAACTGATATCAGATACAAAGATATTTGAAACAGGTTTTCTGTAGAACAATCAATTCATGTTTCTTAATGTTTTCTTAGATAAAAAAAACACTTACTTCTTCACACTATGTATAAATGAATGTGTATTTAAAATTAAAAAAATTAGTATTTTTCAATAAATATAGAATTTAACAAAAAATTTTAAGAATTGTTTATATTTATATATATATAATATATCAAAGTTTTAATTTTACTTACATGTATCCATCCTAGGGTGATTAAATCATGTTTATCCTGGTAAGTAAACAATTCTTCTTCACTACCAGTTGTACAAGAATCAGCACTTCCAGTTTGTTTTGGAATCAACAGATGTGTGACAGTGAATTTACTATAAGACTGGAAAATTTTAAAAATTTAATTAAAATTTAATATTAGTAAATTTCAATTTAAGATTAAATATTATTTCCTTATTTTTGAGAATAAAAAAAAATTTTTTTAATTTTATTGTTAATATATTTTTAATCAACTTGCACAAATAAAACTAAGAGATTATCTAAAACCAATGATTATTTTTATCATCTTATTTGAATTGTTTTTTAAATATATTTGTGTTTATCTAAGGCATATTCAAAAATTTCATGGCATTATGCTTGCATCATGCCATGAAATTTTCTATTTGCCTATTCATGGCATTATGCTTGCATCATGGCTTCTGGTTTAATGACAAGGTGAAAAGAGAAGGTTCATAAACTAAATGAAAGATCATAAATAAACCAAATAGTAATTGCAGAAAGTTACATGAAAAAAATCTTGCTGGGGATAGGGCAACATTTCATCACTTTTGAATAAGGCATGACAGTATCTAAGTTATTGCAACAGCAAAAGGAGAATTTGTTATACTAACCATGGGAAACAACCACTTGAAAGTTGGTTAAGATACTACACTGAAAGTTGTTCTGTGTACTTTATGGTAATTGGTATAAATAAGTGGGCACATCATCTTACCATTTATCAAAATATTTCTTTTGATCAAAATGATTATATTCAGTGTCTGTATTTTAAAACCAACCACTCTTTGAAACTTATCTACTACAACTATATC
Source organism: Centruroides sculpturatus (assembly GCF_000671375.1). Lineage (NCBI taxonomy): Eukaryota > Metazoa > Arthropoda > Arachnida > Scorpiones > Buthidae > Centruroides > Centruroides sculpturatus. The sequence goes on along the minus strand of NW_019385302.1, from coordinate 101,343 downwards.
CTCACAAGATGGACAAAGTAATATTTCAGATAAATTAAGCTTCATCACATACATGCAATTTGGTTGAATCATATCCTAAAAAGATGAGAATTAAAATTGGAATTAAATATGTGGAAAACAGACAAAATCTCACATTTGACTACATCAACAAAAATTCTTATCTGCAAATATGTGCAAGGCTTATGGAAAAAATCAAATGAAATTTGAAACAAGATTGCTCACAAATGTAATCAAATAAGTATTTCAAAATTGAAAATAGTGATGCACAATGATAATCAAATTCTAGGAAACAGATTGAATGCACAGAACTACAGAACCTACAATTCAATAGTCCATTATGTCCTAACTTTTACAGCAAGATAGTTAAGATGGAAGTTCTAAATATATAAATATCCAAATTACACCTAAAAAGTTATTAGAAGATTAATCCAATTTTAAGTGGTCCAATTATAAAAGTGGGTTCATTAAGAAAAATGTTTCCTGTACACACTTTGAACATTTTACATTATTGATATTGTCAAAATAAAAAATTTTTATATACAGAATGTATTTGTAATTAAAGTTACTAGCATTTCTCAAATTTTTGAATTGTGTTTAATTTCTTAACATTCTGTTGAAGACTGAGAAACTTTATAAGGTCATGAATTACAGATTAAAAAAAGTAACATTTAATCTTCTTTTAACGATTACGAACCTATCAAAGTAATAAAAATTTGAGAAACTATAAAGGCAATTTTACAACAAATAAATGTAAAATCAATAAATAATTTTAATAGAACAATAACTGATCTAAGAAATAAAGAATTATCTAAAACAGTTATTCCTAAAGTAATTGATATGACAGCCCAAGAATAATTTTTGCAATACAACAAGACAAGTACTATATTTTCGCTATATTACTGTATTGTTGTATTCAAACGACAGATGTTCATATAATAGTATTTTCTTGTGTAAATACACTGAAGCACTACAAGATAATTACCATTATTATACATCTTTTAAAAGCATTGTATTATTTCAGACCATGTTTTCTTTTCCTGGAAACTTTCTGCAAACTAGCAGCCAATTACCAAAGTTTCCAGGCTTCTGGACTACTACTCTGAGCAACACTGGTATAATAAATAAAAATTATTGTATATTGCAATAAAAACAAATATTAATTTGAACACTTACTAATTTTCCAGCTAATATTCCACACGTTTCAATATTACAGATGGTATTTTGTTCAGCTAAATGGAGAAACTGATCAATAAGATTACGAGGTACTATTACTGTTCTTAATCCAGAAATGTTTTGGGATTCTGGAACTGGACTAAGCAGAGACCTGGGTTTAGTACTACGATCTACTGTAGGCGTTGTTACAGTTAACAATCTAAAGAAAAATCAATTATATCAATACTGTTAGCATAAAATCTAAAGTTTATGCATGAAGAAGCTTATATTACTTCAACTACATCATACATAAATTATAATGCATCTTATTTTAATTCAATGACAAGCAAGTTAATAATTGTTAGTTATCATAAAAATCAAAATTATTAATATATAAAAAACAAATTGCATATATTTAACTTATTCAAATAATAATGACCATACAAATAATTTTGGATCAGTTTAAAATCTATCCTTTTACGATTCCAACCAGATGCAGATGGTTCCCAACACGAAGATACAAACAATTCTTCATTAAAAACCAACAATATGATATTAAAAAACATATACACTACATATTTGATGCCAACCTTTTCTTTGAGGATTCAATGTCAATGACACAGTATTAAAAATTTTTTTAAATGTCCATCGGGTCATTATCTGTTGTATTTATATACATCTACAGATACCTAGTGGAAATTTGGAAATTCATTGCAATTTACATATTTACATGAATTATTTGTAAGGTCATTATTATTTGAATAAGTAAATTAATCCTTGAGACTTTATAATTCATCCATATATTTAAATTTCACCAAAAATGTATTTGAATATAATCTTACAGATAATTTATAACAATGGGATAGCATTTTATTAATGTTTTCAAATTAAAATGAGCCATCTGTAATGGATAATATAATTGTGATCTATTATTTATATGTTTAATGTTATCAATATTATTCAAATATTGAAAATTTTGAAGACAAAAATTCTTAATGAATTTATTAATAAATTTTCAGATTATTTCTTCACTAAAATTTTTTTATTTCTGTCAAATGATAAGAATTACATCTATTTTTTAGAACTTGCTTTTTATATAAAACATACATGAGCAGTTTAACTACTATTTGTTTAAGGAAACTGGGTTTATCTAGTAAATTTATATCTGTTTTAGAAGTTTTAAATAAGAATTTACACACAAATCCAAATACAGTGGTGCCTCTTATAACGGACGCTGCGAACAACGGACTTTCCGTTCGGCAGTTACGTGAGGCGAACAATGGACTTTCTGCGAACAAGTGGGAATGATATTTCCACTGTTTTGCCGTTGCCAATGACAATCTGCTATTTTTATAATATATTAGTGTTATTAGAATATATTATTAGTATATCTGAAGTACAGAGCTCCCGTTGGGATTTGGCTTGCTTCCTTGTTTATTACATACATCACCTCAGTGCAGGGTATTTACATTTATTCAAGTGTTGTGCAAATCATGGCTTCTAAAAAAACAGAAAGGTGATTTCAATTGAAACAATGCAAGAAATCATCAGAAGGAGTGAAAGTTGACAACAACTTCCTTGTCGAATGGGAGAGGTTCA